>NC_041381.1:405762685-405784005 GCF_002162155.2 Triticum dicoccoides | reverse complement strand
GGATCCTTGAGGGGTTGAGGGGCGAGGGTCGTCGAGGGGTCGAGGGTCAAGGGTCATCGAGCGGTCGAGGGTCGGGAACTAGGGTAGAGGGTCGAGGGTCGCCGGGGGGTCAAGGGTCGAGGATCGCCGATGGTCGAGGGTCGAGGGTCGTCGAGGGGTCGAGGGTCGAGATTTATCAAGAATGACCCCATTATGGATGGCTACATCATTTGTCGGAAGTAACAGGTGTATGATGCTACGAAGCTCTTCAAATTTGTTTTGGAACGGAGTTCCGGATAGAATCATTCGCTTTTTCATACGAATTTCAGCAAAGGCCTTCCAAATAGCGAAATTCAGAAGGCTCTTGCTGAACTTCATACCAAAAAGCTAATTATCCTATCCGGGACTACATTCCAAAACAATTTTGGAGAGCTTCGTACCATTATGCGCCTGTTACTTCCGGCTAATGATGGAGCCATGGTTTTCTTGAATCATTTGACACTAGACACCGTGACATATAGAAGGGCAGATGAGATTAGGAAAAATATGGACCATTTTCTGCACATCCAGAATGGCGCCATTTTGTTAAATCCCTTGTTTGACATTCATGAGAGAGGCAGTTCGGACGTCGGACATTCATGAGAGAACTCTTGTAACTCTTCAACATGAGGGGGGACGTCGATCAACCCCCTCTTGCCCGACCAAACCCTAGAAGCGTCGAGGCCACCCAAACCCTAGAAGCATTGCCGAGGCCACCCCAAACCCTAGAAGCATCGAGGCCACCCAAATTTACTGAGTTAAAAGAGCATTGTTGTCGAGGCCACCCCAAACCGTAGAAGCGTTGTCGAGGCCACCCCAAACCGTAGAAGCGTCGAGGCCACTAATTAATATTCCTTGTTGTGATTAGCTAGCTAGGTCTATGTTTGCCACTAATATATCCATCACTCATGTTTGTATATTAATTGTCATGTTGTAATATTTGCAGAAACTATCGATCAACAAAGAGACTTGGAAAAAGAACATTTGTTGGGGGATATAATCTTCGAAGGAGGTGATGTCTTGTTGTTTCTCAATGACACCGATGGTATGGAAGGAGAGGATGAAGTAGGCTCCGGTGATCAAACAATGGTGGAGGAAAGTCATGATCATGATGGCTCCGGTGACCGAATGCCGGTGGAAGAAGGAGACCGTGATGACGACTCCGGTGACCGAACGTTGTCGGGATCAGCTGTTGGAAAGTCCGACGAGGTATATATATTAGTTAAGCCTGTGTTGACTAGCTAATTGATGCATTAATTGTTTTGGTATGTACATATATTAACTCTTCTTCCTTCTTTTATAGCCCTCCGGATCGAGCCAAACTTCGGTAACGAGAAGAGGCCCGAAGAAAAGGTTGCACCCGGAGGAAAGGTTCACGATAACAGCAATCACGGACAATGGCCAACCGATGGAACCCAGGCGGACCAAGGATGCATTTTCTGCTCAGTGCGGAGCTATTTTTAGGGACAACATCCCGATCAGCATCCAACTATGGAATAAGCCTAAGAAAGAAGACCCTCCAGTTTCTTATGTCACCGATAGAGAGAAAGATGATCTTTGGACCTCACTGAAGGTAAATTTCACCCTACTGCCAGAGGAGGATCCGAATAAGCCAGTTATAGAGCCACTGGTCAAGGTGTGTGCTCTTAAGAAGATGGCAGATCTATTCAGGAGGTGGAAGAAAGAGTTGAAATCAATGTATGTCGACAAAGGGAAGATTCCAGAATTCACCGGCCGATTTGAGAAGATAAGAGATCACTGGCCTGCATTTGTGGCCTACAAGAAATCGGACAAGAGTAAGAAAATGTCAGAGATAAACAAGATGAATGCTGCAAAGAAGCTGTATCACCATCGCACGGGGTCAGACGACTACCTCAAAGCCCGTCCGTTGTGGGACAAAGCTGAGACTGGCTTGATTACTAAAGGGGTCGAAACAGAGACATTGAACTGGCCAGACCGTTCAAGGACTTGGTTCTTCGGGGTTGGGGGAACTTTGGACCCTAAAACAGGGAAGTGTCGTTGGACGGACAAGCAACTTGCAATACCCGTCATGAAGCTTCAGGCAGCAATCAAGGCAGCGCAGGAAGGGATGTTCATTCCCGACAGAGAGAATGACGAGCTGACTGAGGCCCTCGGGAATCCTGAGCACCCTGGACAAACACGAGGCACGCCAGGCTCTGTTGCATGGAAGATTGGGTTTCCAGGCACAGACGGTTACAAAACCCGGGAGAGGAAGAGGAAATAAGAGCTGAGCGATATACAGAAGCTCAATGCAAGAGTACTAAAGCTAGAGGAACAAGTTGAGAGCCAGCGAGCTGCCGACCAACCATCTTAGCGGCATGAAGCTACCCCAGAAGCTACCCCGCCATCTCACCGGAGAAGCAGCGTGGCTTCCACGGAGCTCGTTCAACAGCCTGACTTCATGGCTCCTAGCTACCCCGTGGATGCTATCACGGAGGCTCAACATTGCCAGCTTATGACGAAATGGCAAAACATCACCTTGAAGGTGGTTGTCGGCATGGTTGCACCTCCTCAACCCGACGGAACTTTTCACTGTCGTCCGATTCCACAAGGCTATGCTGTTGTGATGGCAAATGAAGTAATGGAGGGATTTGAGGAGCTCGAGCTTGACCACCCTACAGGTGAAGGGGAGATTCATCTGGATCTTGCTCTGAAGACTCCATGTCTATGGCGGAAGGAGTACATCAAGCTTCCAAACTGGACGCCTCATCCTCCTCCTCCGGCGAGTTAGGGCACTCCGTCTCCTCCTCCGGCGAGTGATCAGGGCACTCCGCCTCCTCATCCACCTCCTCCAGTGCGTGATGGCACTCCGGCTCCTTCTTTGCCTCCTCCGACGAGCACTCCGCCTCCTGTGACGTGTGAAGGCACTACGGCTCCTCCTTTGCCTCCTCCGACTCGTCGGAGCACTCCGCCACCTCCAGCGTGTCAGCGGACTCCACCGTGTTAGCAATGGCGGAAGAGAGAGACCGTCGCTCTGGTGGCTAGCAGTACAAGCAGAGGAGTTAAGAAATTCAAGTACGGTCCATCTCTCAAGGCTCCGGAAAAGTTATCATGTGAGAGGACCGACAAGGAAAATGGGGACATCAGTTGTGCCCAAGTGAGGGACTTTTTTTGCACGGAAACCTCCACCTCCGAAGGAAATATAGATCTGGTGAAAGTGAAGCGGACTATCGATGCCCTGAAGCGACCACCACTGCCTCCGCCAGATTCCAACTATGTGCGCACTATGCACTTGCAGTGATGCAAGGTTAGCAGAACAAAGAAGTGGTAAAAAAAATTCCCCAGCTCGGCGAACAGGCGAAGCAAACGTGCCCCCCCCGCTCAAGGTGTCTAGCGATATTGTTGCTAATCATCCGGGGATGGTGCCCGGTACCAATCCTGTTGATTACCTGACCGATGATATAGAGTTTGAAACAATGGAGGTGGACAAATTCAGATTCCAGTACGGGCAGCCTCTCGTCAAACCTGATCATCCTCCTCCTCTAACAACGATGATGCGAAGACTCCATGAATGGTACATGGAAAGATGCCGCCAGTCTGGGAAGCAAACTTTGACAATGAGAATTAAAGAGGAGCACGACCTCGTTGGAATGGATATTTTGAATGTTGAATTTGACAAGTTATCACAGTTATACAATCAAAAGGCCCTCGACAAAACACTCGTGACTTGCTACTATCTGTAAGTACTACTTCTGTAATAATTAAGTCTCTATATATAGCTCAGCTCTTTCATTGCATGTATATATAACTATCCTCACTATATTATGCAGGTTGAAGATCGTCGAATGCAGAAAAGAAGATATCTATGACATTGGGTTCATTAACCCAAATATCATACATGAATTGACGGTCAAACACAATGTCTTCAAAACCGAGGACAACTTTCTACAATCGTTGCTTAAAAATCAAAACAAAGATAAAATACTCTTTCCTTACAACTTCAAGTGAGTGTTATTGTCTTGTGCATATTTGGTTTCCCTTACTCGAGGTTAATTATAGTAATGTAATTGATGAGTTATGCATGCGTGCATAGATTCCACTTTATTTTGCTAGAGATTAAGCTTGAAGCTGGAATAGTAATGTCTTATCCTCAAGAAGAAAAGATCCCCAGGAGTATGCGGACATGACTGATACGCTCCAGAAGTAAGTTCAATCGATATCGATCATTATTGCACCATCGGCAACTTTGTTCATTTCCTGATATCAAGTAATTATTCTCTTTGTCTGGCAGGGTTCGGAAAGAGTTCACCGTAATTACGCTGGGACTACCGACGGAGCTGCAATTTAAACACCCGAAAGTCAGTACTACTAGCTAGTTCCGCGCATCTCCCATTGATTCTAGCTAGTTCCATCAATACCATTTAGCATGCTTGATTATCAATTTGATTGAACTCTATTTCTCATAAAGTGCTTGTGGCAGGAAGCCGGGAATGATTTTTGTGGATACTACGTTTGCGAGTTCATCTACAACTCGACGACCTCTAAGCGGGCTACTCTGAAAAACAATATGAGGTACGTAAACAAAATAATTCACAATTTTATTTTATTACCATCATTTGTGTTGAGTTTAATTCATATATATGTATTGACCCACTTCTTCAAATTAGATGTGGCAGATGCGGGATGAACTCCTACGACATGATCGCATACGAGCTATTCAAGAGGAATTGGCGGGATTCTTTCTTGACCACGTCATAAATAAAGCCGGAGAATACCATATGGAAGTTCAAATAGACCTTAGATGTTAGGGTTTGTAAGGGATATTATATTGTATATATGTAGCTAGTAGCGTCGGATAGATATACGAGAACTTGTTGTTCGACCAATCTCTCGGAGAAAGAGAGGTCACTTTTTTTGACTATAAACAGTAGGGTAAACACCCCACTGCAATTTTTATAAATAACAAAGAGCCAAAGTGCAGTACAACAAAGACAAAAAGAAAAACAAGGGCTTGAGAGAAGCCCCCTAAAGAAGCTAAGAAACTAAAAAAGAACAAAGAGATGGCTAAGAAACTACAAGGAAAAGACAACTACAAAAAAACTAAGACTAAGAAAAATCTAAACTAAGACTAGGCAGCTAGGGAGGCTACCAAAAATATTTATCCTTGAAGATCCAGCCAAGAGAGGAAATGATTGGCATACTTTGATCTAATTCTGTGCTTGAGTAACTTCATCTCCATCAAGTAGATTTGCTTCCATCCTTGGAAAGTTGGCTGAATATGTTCAAAGATCTTGTTGTTTCTTGAGATCCATATTGCCCAAGAGCTGAGAATTATTATTTCCATGAAAAGGGGGAGGCTCAATTTATCCTTGATGTCCTGAAAAGCTTCTAAGACAGATAGATCTGGTGTTTTGCTGGGACATATGTAGTCCCGACATCTCCTGGCAAAAGGACATCCCCAGAATAGATGATGAAGAGTTTCCTCCTGTTGGCACTCTGTGACTGCACAGTTGTAGTCCTCCAGAACAAAGGTTTTTCTTATCAAAAGATTTCTTGTATTTAGCCTATCATGTAATAACATCCAGAAGAACATTTTATGTTTAGGTTAGCATGAAGAATTCCAGATCCAATTGAAGTGTGGAGGAGTTATTTTGTAACCAATCATAACATTATATGCTTTGGCTGAAGAATAGTGCTTATTGCCCCAAATGTAGCTCCATGTATATGTCAAGTTCTGGAATTGTGATTGCCTCAGTGAATAAAAAATATCTTCCAATTGCAAGAATTGCTCATGTGCCTCTATTGACAGAGGCAGGTTAAATAAATCTTCCAAATATTCTGGGCTGATGACCTGTTGCACAGTGAGCCTATGATTAATCACAAAAGAGAAGAGGTGTGGGAATTTATGTTGTAGGAGTTCCTGAGCCCACAAATCACTCCAGAAGAAAGCACTTCTACCATCTCCCAAATTGCACCTTGCTAAGCCTTTATAGTGTTGAATTAGTTGCAGATTTGCCTTCCACCAGAAAGATCCCACTAATTCATCCCCTGTAAGCTTGTTTTCAGAGTAGTGTGTTTCCCAAATCAATTTTACCCAAGGAATATCACGTCTGTTATAGAATTTGTGCAAATTTTTCATAAGTAGAGCTTTGTTCTGTGTAAATATTTCCATAACTCCTAGTCCTCCCTGGTTCTTAGGTCTAGAGATAGTTGTCCATTTTACTAGGGCAGACCTATGATCCTCCATGCCTGGCCCCCTCCATAAGCAGTGTCTGAAGTATTTTAAAATCTGATGCTTGATGGTAACTGGTACATCCAAACAACTCATAAAGAAAATTGTGAGAGAGGCCAAAATAGATTTGACCATTAACAATCTACCTGCATAAGTCATAAAAGTGGCAATGCCAGCAAGTCTTCTAGCAAATCTATTAACCATTGAGAGACATTGTTCCACCGTTGGTTTATATAGCCCTAGAGGTAGCCCAAGATATGTGAATGGAAAGTGACCCATCTGACAATTAAGAGTTCCTGCCAACACTTGTGCCCTCTCCTCTTGAATATTAATAGGGACCATGATAGACTTCTGATAGTTTACTCTGAGACCAGTGGCATCTGCAAAAGTGTTTAATAGGGCTTTGAGGCAAAGTAGTTGTCTGGAATCAGCTTGCATGATCAGTAGTGTGTCATCTGCATATTGTACAACTGGGAAATCAGAGCATGAGTTAATTTGCAAAGGTGCTTGTACAAGTCCAAGCCCCATTGCTTTGTTAATCACTGACTGTAAAAGCTCTGCAGCCAAACAAACAAAAGTGGGGATAAGGGATCCCCTTGTCTCACCCCTCTCAAACGATATTTTTTTACCTGGGACTCCATTTAGTAACACAGCTATTGAAGCAGAGTTAAAGATCATTTGGATCCAAGAAATCCATTTGTTACCAAACCTTTAGCTCTAAGAATATCAATAATTGCTTGATGCTCAATGGTATCAAATGCTTTTTCGAAATCTAACTTGATAACACGCATTTCCTCTTTAGATTTCAGGCATTAATGAATATACTCATAAGACCACCCCAAGCAATCCTGGATAACCCTGTCTTTACGAAAACCATACTGGTTGATGTGTATCATTTGCAGAATAACCTTTTGCAATCTGTTTGCCAATAATTTGGTTATGATCTTGAGCACCCCATTAAGTAGTGAAATTGGCCTAAAGTCATTTGGGGTGAGAGGTGCATCATTCTTGGGGATTAATGTGATGTATGATGTATTGATGCTCTCAAGAGAAATATTACCTTCATGGAAAGCATGAATAAATTTTGTAACATCAGGTCCAATAATGTCCCAACATGCTTTTAAGACCTCATTATTAAAACCATCAGGTCCAGGGGATTTGTCACTTGACAGCTCCTTAACAATATTGTTAATCTCTTCATCTAAAAAAGGTTTTCAATGTCACTGAAAATATCTGGATTTATTTGGTGTCCAAGCAGATCTTGTAAATCAAAGTGCATTCTGTGCCCCTCAGATTTTCCTAATCTCTTTTTGAAAGCTTCCCAAAGAATCCCAGCCTTGCCAGCATGATATGCTATTTCCATTTGATCATCATTTAGGAGCATAGCAATTTTATTATGTCTGTAATTAATGGATGCTCTAGTATGAAAAAACTTTGTATTTTCATCACCAAATTTTACTCCTTTTACTTTTCCTCTCTGCTTCCAATAAATCTTTTGGTTCTTCAGAATTATCATCAAGTGTTCCTTGAGCAAATCCCTACAGTTCCACTCCATTGTGTCTAGTCTTCTAAATTCCTCAAAGAAATCCAATAAGAATATGCATTCATTGATGTCTGCAATCTGTTCTTGAGACATGTCAAACTCTTTGCCCATAATTTTAAACCTCTCCTTAGATTTTTGAATTTAGCATTTATCATTTTAGTAGGGTCTGTATATCCAACAGGAATGTCCCAAGTAGCTTTGACCACCTCCTTAAAAGAGCTATGTTTCAACCAGAAATTCTCAAACCTAAAGATTTTAGATTTAGGTATGGAAGTGCCCACTTTAATCAAATAGGGCAGGTGGCCAGAAATAGGATTTGCTAGTGGAAGGGTAGTAGTGTCTGGATATGAAGTCATCCAGGAAGCAGAAGTAAAAAACCAGTCCGACTTCTCTAACAGTGGGTTTTCCTGCATATTACTCCAGCTAAATTGCCTCCCTTTTAAAGGTAATTCCAACAAACCTAGGTTGCTGATAGCCTCATTGAAAAGTAACATTTGATTCACATCCCCCCTGGTTTATTTCTGTCACTTGGAGATCTGATAAAGTTGAAATCTCCCATTACTATCCAATCTACCTCGGGAGGCATTTGAATGTTACTAAACCATTGTATGAATTCTGCTTTATCTTCCTGATTACTAGGCCCATATATGTTTGTCAAAATCCAAGACTGATTGGAAGTGTTGCAAATAAATTTCACTGAGAGGGAAATTTTTTTTGGAACAGAACTTCTCCTTGAAAGAGGGAGCCAATCCAAGCAATAATCAGGCCTCTAGAAGCCCCTATGGAAGGAAGGTACTCAAACTTATTAAATCCTTGTGGGCAAAAATTGTGTATATAAGCCAGATCAAACATTTCTCTTTTGGTCTCTGATACGTTTCCAACGTATCTACTTTTCTTAACGCTTTTGCTCTTGTTTTGGACTGTAATTTGCATGATTTGAATGAAACTAACCCCAGACTGACGCTGTTTTCAGCAGAACTACCATGGTGTTGTTTTTGTGCAGAAATAAAAGTTCTCGGAATGGAACAAAATTTGTGAGGATTTTTTATACAATAAAAGAGAATTTCTGGAGAGAGGATGGACCTGAGGGGGGCACCTGGGTGGGCACAACCCACCAGGGCGCGCCAGCCCCCCCCCCCCCCAAGCGCGCCCTGGTGGGTGGTGCCCACCTGGTGGCCCCGCTGACCTCCAAACCGACGCTATAAAATCCCATATTTCCAGAAAAAATTGAGGAGAAAGAAACAATTATCGCGTTTCACAAGACGGAGCCACCGCCAAGCCATGTTCTTCCTCGGGAGGGCAGATCTGGAGTCCGTTTGGGGCTCCAGAGAGGGGGATCTTCGATCTTCGTCATCACCAACACATCTCCATCGCCAATTCCATGATGCTCCCCACCGGGAGTGAGTAATTCCTTTGTAGGCTCGCTGGTTGGTGAGGAGTTGGATGAGATTCATCATGTAATCTAGTTAGTTTTGTTAGGGCTTGATCCTTAGTATCCACTATGTTCTGAGATTGATGTTGCTATGACTTTGCCATGCTTAATGCATGTCACTTTGGGCCCGGGTGCCATGATTTCAGATCTGAACCATTTATGGTATTATCATTATATCCATGTTCTAGATCATATCTTGCAAGTTATAGTCACCTACTACGTGTTATGATTCGGCAACCCCGGAGTGACAGAAGTCGGGACCACTCCCGGTGATGACCGTAGTTTGAGGAGTTCATGTATTCACCATGTACTAATGCTTTATTCCGGTTCTCTATTAAAAGGAGGCCTTAATATCCCTTAGTTCCAATAGGACCCTGCTGCCACGGGAGGGTAGGACAAAAGATGTCATGCAAGTTCTTTCCATAAGTACGTATGACTATTTATGGAATACATGCCTATATTATATTTATGAACTGGGGCTAGTACCGTATCGCCCTAGGTTATAACTGTCTCATGATGAATATCATCCAACGAGTCACCGATCCAATGCCTACGAATTTATCATATATTGTTCTTGCTAAGTTACTACTGTTGCTACTGCTATCGTTACTGCTACAATACCACTGCTATCACTGTTACTGTTACTGTTACTACTGTTGCTATCATCAAAACTATCATACTACTGTGCTACTAATCACTTTGCTACAGATAATTAATCTCCAGGTGTGGTTGAATTGACAACTCAGCTGCTAATACCTTCAAATATTCTTTGGCTCCCCTTGTGCCGAATCTATAAATTTGGGTTGAATACTCTACCCTCGAAAACTGTTGTGATCCCCTATACTTGTGGGTTATCAGTCTCCTGTAAACAAATAATCCCAGCTGCACTTTCCTCAATTTTCTGCTTTAAAGCTAACCATTTTGCTCCCGCATTAATGCCCCTAATGTTCTAGTTTAGGATATTCCAAGATCTGTTACTATTGATTTATTAACCTATTTTCAGAGTTTTTTTGCCAAGGTCCACCCCTTGACAAACCAGAGCAATCCAGATAGAGAACTCAAATTTGCACAGAAAGCAACATAAGCACAGAACATAACCATACTGTCAATTCCCCTGCTTATATATTACCCAGATATAAGATTCAGTACAACAAAAGCAACAAGGAGTGCAAATATAGGTGCCAAGCAAGATCACAACAAAATGCTTCTGACACTGCCCAAAGCCAACAGTCTGGAATACAAACTTAGGAACATTTCTCCTTTGATTCCCGGCTTTCCAGCCAATACATATGAGTATATAACTAATCATTAAGCACTAGTGTTGGAGTTGTTGTTGTCCTTGGCCTTGGAATTCCTGGCCTCCCCCTCAGTCTCCTTGCTTTTGGCCCTCTTAGCCAGCTTCTCTTGCAGCTCCTCCTCAGCCACCTTGCAAAAAGATGTTGTGAGATTTTTAACAACTTTGCTATGCAAAACTGGAGGAGCTGCATTGCAAGGAAGACAAATGTTTCCAGAGCATGAGTTTATTTTGAAGCCCTTGTTTTCCTCTCTAATTCTCCCACTCCTCCTTACCTAAGATTCCATTAAGGGACCTTTTCCCCTCCTCTTTCTTGATATTGCCTCACTAGCAGGTAAGATGATAACATTCTCAGGAGATACCATTTTGAGGGGATTACCTGCTCCAAATAAAGAGTGTGCAGCTGGGCTACTGAAAGCATTTTCTTTATTGGGTCCCATTGGGGACTGAAGCTTACAGACAGGAGCCTAGGAGACATAGCATTTATCAGGAATGCAAAAAGTCATGGTTTCTTCTTCCTTACAATTTTCAATCAAAATTTGCCAGAGAGTAGATTTTAGCAAATGCAGAGTCCAATCAAACTTGTGTGGTGTCAGAAGTAAGTGTAGGATGAAGTTAAACCAACTTACATGAATTTTAGATGAAAATGAGCTTGCCACTTGTGTAGGAGAAGGAGCAAAATGTTTCCCCAAAGCTCAATACCTTCCTCAGACATAAGATGAGCACCATCAATTACAGATAAAGCATGTTGAGAGGCCAAGTTAAAAATATCTTGTGAACTGATATTATCTTTACTAGCATTATCCAGATGAAAAAAGTTTGTACCTGTAGAAGTGCCTGCATTTTCTCCAATAGGACCAGGAATAGAGGTCATAGAAGCCTCAATTACTTTGGACCCCTCATTTATCATATCATGTGGTGCAGCAACTAGAGTGTCTTCTGCAATATCCACTTGTTCGGCAATCACAACATTTCCCTCCGGACCAGAAGCAACAAGATGTTGGGCCTCCTTTTGTTGGTTCTACTCTATATCATTTTCATTGTTCTGTTCAAAAGCTACAGCTGCAAAAGCAGATTGCTCCAGATGTTTAGCAACTCCCAACTGTTGTTGGTCCACTGGAGAAAGGAACTCTCCTTCTTCAAGATCATTGTCTTGCTCATCAACAGGATAAGCTTGCAGCAAATTATGCAGACCAATACCTAGAGGGGCCCAATGTTTCTCAGAGCAACCTGATTCACTTTTTGGTTCTGAATATTGAGACCATCATTGTTATGAGATGATAAACCTTCAGACAATGAAACTATTGTGCTAATGCTGCTATTTGGCATAGCTTCATTACCATCTAACTGAATTTCTTCCCGTTGAACAATCTCCATAGGTTGAGCTACTGGCTGAGGAAATGCCCAGTGACCCTGCTCATCCCACTCTTCCCATTCAGCATTGTCTGATGGTGCATTGTTAATCTGCATGTTATGAAATCCTAGGAAATCATTTGCATTCTGAGGTATAAGGTGTGGATTTACTCCAGGAGGGGGGGAATAGATCTTCATCAGCAGGCCCACCTCCCTGCATTTCTTCCAGTAGCACCTCAACAGAACTTGTAAGTGAGCCTTCCTCAAAATTCTCTCCTTCAGACCATCTAATGCTCTTAGGAATTTCAATCAGATCTGTGACTCTGGCCTTGACCAGAATCTTGCCTCTTAAAGCATCCTCCTTCTCCCAATTGATGATTCTACCAAATTTTTCTATTGCAATGGCAATATCCTTAGTATTGCAATGATCAAATGGGACACCAACTATCAGCAACCAACAGACTCTATTAAACTGCACCCTCCTCCAATTTCTCCCGGTGAATGTAATAAAAACATCCCCAAAAGCATGTGGACTATCCCTCACCATCCTATCTCTGTCTCTAATGTGCCTGAACTGAACATAAGCCTCCCCAAACGGGCAAGGCTGAATCTCTTGAAAACCTACTTGTGCATCTGGATCATTATGCAGAAAATCTTCCAAAACCTCACGAACATTGGGGAAATGTACCTCATCTGGAAGCGGCTGAATGGTGGCGATGGCCCAATCCTCATGGCGACGCGGCCGAGGTGGTAAAACCACCCTGGTAACTCCTGTTCTCCCTTCGATGTGCTGAATTTGAAACCCATGCGGAACAAACGATTGTGGGTCGATGGGTATATTGGCCATTGTCGCCTCTTGTGAGATTTGGAGCTCTGAGTCAGTCAATAATGGCGGAGAGCTCGACTGAGTAGGCACAAAAGAGGAAGTAGGAGTGGAATGCGAGGAGTCTGTCTATGGTCTCGGCTAAAAGTTTTGTAAATACCCCGAGACCAGCTCCCTAAATGAGGCAGCAAATCTCGTCTCCTGGGCCGGCCCAATATGCTTGAACCAATCCTCCACCATTCCCTCAGCCCATGCTTCTTCTGGTGGGCTACTGAATGTTGCCACCGGAATAGAAGGCCACAACGTAGTAAGCTTGGGCTTAGGACAAAAGCGAGCCAAATGGCCCACTTCACTGCATGCAAAGCATGCACATTCAAAAGAACGTGGTGTATTGGACGACTCCGAAAAGTGCTCCTGCCCCTCACTAACTGTCACATTGACTGTATTATTAACGTTCTCAATAATTTGCAAACCCAAATCACGTTCCTCATCAATTGCCTTGACAACCGCTGAAATACCGACCTAGTTCCTGATACGTCCATTTTCCATCATGCTTTTATGTCAATATTTATTGCATTATGGGCTGTTATTACATGTTATGTGTCAGTATTTATGGCTATTCTCTCTTATTTTACAAGGTTTACCATGAAGAGGGGGAATGCCGATAGCTGGGATTCTGGCTAGAAAAGGAGCAAATATTGGAAACCTATTCTGCACAGCTCCAAAAATTCTGAAACTCCACGGAAATCACTTTTGGAATTAATAAGAATTATTGAGCAAAGAAAACACCAGAGGGGGCCCACACCCTGGCCAGGAGGGGGGGTGTGTGCCCACGCCTACTAGGCGCGCCCCATGTCTCCTGGGCCCCCTGGTGGCCCTCCGGTGCGCATCTTCTGCTATATGAAGGCTTTTACCCTGGAAAAAATCATAAGCAAGCTTCCGGGACGAAACTTCGCCGCCACGAGGCAGAACCTTGGCGGAACTAATCTAGGGATCCGATGGAGCTGTTCTGCCGGGCAAACTTCCCTTTGGGAGGGGGAAATCATCACCATCGTCATCACCAACGATCCTCTCATCGGGAGGGGGTCAATCTCCATCAACATCTTCACCAGCACCATCTCCTCTCAAAACCCTAGTTCATCTCTTGTATCCAATCTTGTATCAAAACCACAAATTGGTACTTGTGGTTGCTAGTAGTGTTGATTACTCCTTGTAGTTGATGCTAATTGGTTTACTTGGTGGAAGATTATATGTTCAGATCCTTAATTCATATTAATACTCCTCTGATTATGAACATGAATATTCTATGTGAGTAGTTACATTTGTTCCCGAGGACATGGGTGAAGTCTTGCTATTAGTAGTCATGTGAATTTGGTATTCGTTCGATATTTTGATGAGATGTATGTTGTCTCTCCTCTAGTGGTGTTATGTGAACGTCGACTACATGACACTTCACCATTATTTGGGCCTAGAGGAAGGCATTGGGAAGTAATAAGTAGATGATGGGTTGCTAGAGTGACAGAAGCTTAAACCCTAGTTTATGTGTTGCTTTGTAAGGGGCTGATTTGGATCCATTAGTTTCATGCTATGGTTAGGCTTACCTTAATACTTCTTTCGTAGTTGCGGATGCTTGCAATAGGGGTTAATCATAAGTGGGATTCTTGTCCAAGTAAGGGCAGTATCCAAGCACCAGTCGACCCACATATCAAATTATCAAAGTACTAAACGTGAATCATATGAGCGTGATGAAAACTAGCTTGACGATAATTCCCATGTGTCATCGGGAGAGCTTTTCTCATTATAAGAAATTGTCCAGGCTTGTCCTTTGGTACAAAAAGGATTGTGCCACCTTGCTGCACTTTATTTACTTTCATTGCTTGTTACATGTTACAAATTATCTTATCACAAAACTATGTGTTACTACAATTTCAGTGCTTGCAGAGAATACCTTACTGAAAACCGCTTGTCATTTCCTTCTGCTCCTCATTGGGTTCGACACTCTTACTTATCAAAAGGACTATGATAGATCCCCTATACTTGTGGGTCATCAAGACTCTTTTCTGGCGCCGTTGCCGGGAGTGAAGCGCCTTTGGTGAGTGGAACTTGGTAAGGAAACATTTATGTAGTGTGCGGAAATTTTCTGTCACCTGTTACTATGGAAACTAATCCTTTGAGGGGCTTGTTTGGGGCATCTTCGCCCCGACCAGTAGAGCAAAGAGTTGCTCCTCAACCTACTGAACCTACTGAAAATATTTACTTTGAGATTCCATCGGGTATGATAGAGAAACTGCTAGCTAATCCTTTTGCAGGAGATGGAACATTGCATCCCGATTTACACCTTATCTTTGTGGATGAAGTTTGTGGATTATTTAAGCTTGCAGGTATTCCCGATGATGTTGTCAAAAGGAAGGTCTTCCCTTTATCTTTGAAGGGAGATGCATTGACATGGTATAGGCTATGTGATGATATGGGATCTTGGAATTATAAACGATTGAAGTTGGAATTTCACCAAAAGTTCTATCCTATGCATCTTGTTCATCGTGATCGTAACTACATATATAATTTCTGGCCTCGCGAAGGAGAAAGCATTGCTCAAGCTTGGGGGAAGCTTAAGTCAATGGTATATTCATGCCCCAATCATGAGCTCTCAAGAGAAATGATTATTCAAAATTTTTATGCTCGGCTTTCTCTCAATGATCGCACCATGCTCGATACTTCCTGTGCTGGTTCTTATATGCTTAAGACTACTGAATTCAAGTGGGATTTATTGGAAAGAATTAAAAGCAACTCTAAAGATTGGGGTTCCGACGATGGTAAGGAGTCAGGTATAACACCTAAGTTTGATTGTGTTAAATCTTTTATGGATACCGATGCTTTTCGTGGATTTAGCACTAAATATGGACTTGACTCTGAGATAGTAGCCACTTTTTGTGAATCTTTTGCTGCTCATGTTGATCTCCCTAAGGAGAAGTAGTTTAAATATAATCCTCCCATTGAAGTAAAAGTAGTTGCACCTATTAAAGTTGAAGAAAAGACTATCACTTATAATGATCCTATTGTTCCTACTACTTATGTTGAGAAACCTCCTTTTCCTGTTAGGATAAAGGATCATGCTAAAACTTCAACTATTGTTCGTAAGAGTAATACTAGAACTTATACACCTCCGGAGAAAATCAAAGTTGAACCTAGTATTGCTATGGTTAAAGATCTCTTGGATGATAATTTAGATGGGCATGTTATTTACTTCTGTGAACAGGCTGCTAATATTGCTAAACCTTGCTAAGATACATAGACCTATTGTAGACATGCCTATTATTTCTGTTAAAATAGGAGATCATTGTTATCATGGCTTATGTGATATGGGTGCCAGTGCTAGCGCAATACCTTTTGACTTATATAAAGAAATTATGCATGATATTGCACTTGTTGAAATAGAAGATATTGATGTTACTATTAAGCTTGCCAATAGGGACGCCATTAAGCCAGTTGGGATTGTTAGAGATGTTGAAGTCTTGTGTGGGAAGGTTAAATATCCTACTGATTTTCTTGTTCTTGGTTCCCCACAAGATGACTTTTGTCTCATTATTTTTGGTAGACCCTTCTTGAATACTCTTAATGCTAGGGTTGATTGCAAAAAGGATGTTGTTATAATTGGCTTAGGGGATATGTCTCATGAGTTTAATTTTGCTAAGTTTCGTAGACAACCCCGTGATAAAGAATCACCTAGTAAGGATGAGATTATTGGTCTTGCTTCTATTGCCGTGCCTCCTACTAATCCGTTAGAACAATATTTGCTAGACCATGAAAATGATATGTTTATGAATGAAAGAAGGGAAATAGATGAAGTATTCCTTCAACAGTGTCCTATTCTGAAACACAACTTACCTGTTGAAATCCTAGGGGATCCCCCTCCACCCAAGGGTGATCCCGTGTTTGAGCTCAAACCATTACCTGATAATCTTAAATATGCTTATCTAGATGAAAAGAAAATATATCCTGTTATTATTAGTGCTAACCTTTCAGAGCAAGAAGAATAAATATTATTGAAAACTCTGAAGAAGCACCGTGCTGCTATTGGATATACTCGGGATGATCTTAAGGGCATTAGTCCCACTCTATGCCAACACAAAATTAAAGTGGAAAAAGATGCCAAACCAGTTAGGGGTCCTCAACGACGCTTAAATCCTAAGATGAAAGAAGTGGTAAGAAAGGAGATACTAAAGCTCCTTGAGGCAGGTATAATTTATCCCGTTGCTGATAGTGAATGGGTAAGTCCTGTCCATTGTGTTTCTAAAAAGGGAGCTATTACTGTCGTTCCTAATGATAAAGATGAATTGATTCCGCAAAGAATTATTACAGGTTATAGGATGGTAATTGATTTCCGTAAATTAAATAAAGCTACTAAGAAAGATCATTACCCTTTACCTTTTATTGATCAAATTCTAGAAAGACTATCCAAACACACACATTTCTGCTTTCTAGATGTTTATTCTGGTTTCTCTCAAATACTTGTGTCAGCGGAGGATCAATCAAAAACTACTTTTACTTGCCCTTTCGGTACTTTTGCTTATAGACGTATGCCTTTTGGTTTATGTAATGCACCTGCTACCTTTCAAAGATGCATGATGGCTATATTCTCTGACTTTTGTGAAAAGATTTGTGAGGTATTCATGGATGATTTCTCCGTTTGTGGATCCTCTTTTGATGATTGCTTGAGCAACCTTGATCGAGTTTTGCAGAGATGTGAAGACACTAGTCTCGTCTTGAATTGGGAAAAGTGCCACTTTTATGGTTAATGAAGGCATTGTCTTGGGGCATAAGATTTCCGATAGAGGTATTGAAGTTGATAAAGCTAAAGTTGATGCTATTGAAAAGATGCCATGTCCCAAGGACATAAAAGGTATAAGAAGTTTCCTTGGTCATGCCGGTTTTTATAGGAGGTTCATTAAGGACTTTTCTAAAACCTCTAGGCCTCTGACTAATTTATTGCAAAAAGATATTCCTTTCGTCTTTGATGATGATTGTGTAGAAGCATTTGAAATACTTAAGAAAGCTTTGATCACTGCACCTATTGTTCAGCCACCTGATTGGAATTTACCCTTTGAAATTATGTGATGCTAGTGATTATGCTGTAGGTGCTGTTCTAGGGCAAAGAGTTGATAAAAAATTGAATGTTATCCAGTATGCTAGTAAAACTCTTGATACTGCCCAGAGAAATTATGCTACTATTGAAAAAGAGTTCTTAGCAGTCATATTTGCTTGTGATAAGTTCAGACCTTATATTGTTGATTCCAAAGTTACTATTCACACTGATCATACTGCTATTAAATATCTTATGGAAAAGAAAGATGCTAAGCCTAGACTTATTAGATGGGTTCTCTTGCTCCAAGAATTTGATTTGCATATTATTGATAGAAAGGGAGCTGAGAACCCCGTTGCAGGCAACCTATCTAGGTTAGAGAATGTTCTTGATGACCCACTACCTATTGATGATAGCTTTCCGGATGAACAATTAGCGGTCATTAATGCTTCTCGTACTGCTCGATGGTATGCTGATTATGCTAATTACATTGTTGCTAAATTTATACCACCTAGTTTCACATACCAGCAAAAGAAAAAGTTCTTGTATGATTTAAGACATTACTTCTGGGATGACCCACACCTTTATAAAGAAGGAGTAGATGGTGTTATTAGACGTTGTGTACCTGAGCATGAACAGGAACAGATCCTACGCAAGTGTCACTCTGAGTCATATGGTGGACACCACGCTGGAGATAGAACTGCACATAAGGTATTGCAATCCGGTTTTTATTGGCCTACTCTCTTCAAAGATGCTCGTAAGTTTGTCTTGTCTTTTGATGAATGTCAAAGAATTGGTAATATTAGTAGACGTCAAGAAATGCCTATGAACTATTCTCTTGTTATTGAACCATTTGATTTTTGGGGCTTTGATTATATGGGACCTTTTCCTGCCTCTAATGGTTACACACATATTTTAGTTGATGTTGATTATGTTACTAAGTGGGTAGAAGCTATTCCAACTAGTAGTGCTGATCATAACACCTCTATTAAGATGCTTAAAGATGTTATTTTTCCGAGATTTGGAGTCCCTAGATATCTTATGACTGATGGTGGTTCACATTTTATTCATGGTGCTTTCCGTAAGATGCTTGCTAAGTATGATGTTAATCATAGAATTGCATCTCCGTATCACCCGCAATCTAGTGGTCAAATAGAGTTGAGCAATAGAGAGCTCAAATTAATCTTGCAAAAGACCGTCAATAGATCTAGAAAAAATTGGTCCAAGAAACTTGATGATGCATTATGGGCCTATAGAACTGCATATAAAAATCCTATGGGCATGTCTCCGTATAAGATGGTTTATGGAAAAGCATGTCACTTACCTCTTGAACTTGAACATAAAGCATATTGGGAAATTAAATAGCTCAACTATGACTTCAAACTTGCTAGTGAGAAGTTGTTATTTGATATTATCTCATTTGATGAATGGAGAACTCAAGCCTATGAGAATGCCAAGCTGTTCAAACAAAAAGTTAATAGATGGCATGACAAAAGGATACAAAAGCATGAATTTAACGTGGGTGATTATGTGTTACTATTCAACTCTCGTTTAAGATTTTTTGCAGGAAAACTTCTCTCTAAATGGGAAGGTCCTTACGTTATCGAGGAGGTCTATCGTTCTGGTGCCATAAAAATTAACAACTTCGAAGGCACAAGTCCGAGGGTGGTGAACGGTTAAAGAATCAAACATTATATCTCAGGTAATCCTATCAATGTTGAAACTAATATTATTGAGACAGTAACCCCGGAGGAATACATAAGGGACACTTTCCAGAATGTTTCAGACTCCGAAAAGGAATAGGTATGTGGTACGGTAAGTAAACCGACTCCAAAAAAATTCTAATGGCAATTTTTGTCCGTTTTGGAATATTTAAGAATTTTGGAAAGAAATAGGTAATCCGGGAAGGACACGAGGCCTCCACGAGGGTGGAGGGCGCGCCCCTTGTCTCGTGGGCACCTCGTGTGCCTCCTGGACTCCGTTTTCTTGCATGTTACGTATTTTGGTTGGTAAAAATTCATTATATAATCTCCTGAAGGTTTTGACCAACATATCACGCAAATATCCTTTGCTTTCATTTCGAGTTGTTCCTATTGCAGATTGAGAGCAAGATATCTTCTCAAGAGTCAGTCAGGGAGAGTCGGGTGTCTCACCCGACACCAGGTCCAGGAGAAAATAGTGATGCTTATCACTTTGGACCATCAACAGAGGATGAGATGGAGGCTGACTTGAAAAGGATAGATGCCATGGAGGAAGATCAAGAAGTTACCTCTCGCTTCCAAGCAGGATTCATGATGGGGGAACTACATAGCTCGGCTATTCCAAATTCAGTCATCCCTTCCAACATTAAATTTCTTTCTTATGAAAACATGAAAAAGAGCGTCACTTGTTCTCCAGAAGCTATGCAGCATCCTTGGGTAAAGGGAGCTCTAGCCGTTACGGGCAAGCTCCGCAAGGAAATTATGGACCTCAAACAACAAGTCAATAAGCTCGAGGAGGAGAATCGTATCCTGAGGGGCATCATCGCCAAGAAGATCACAACACCAACTATGAAGAAGGAGACATAATCACATGAGTATGGGCACTCCCCTTGGCAACTTCCAAGCTTTGGGGAGGTGCCCTGGTATCGTATCACCATCACACACCTATCTTTACCGTTTTACTTAGTTCGATCCTTTTATTTATATCTTGATCTAGTAGATTGAAGTTTTGGTATCAAGTAGTTTTGAGTTTTGCTTTGAGATCTCTTTATGTAATCAAGTCTGTGAGCTATCTATAATAAAGATTAATGTTGAGTCAAGGGCTTTGCTTTCTTGCTATTATCTTGAGGAAGTAGAAAGAATAAAAGAGTTCATATTGATTTTATGGATAGTAATGACTTCACATATAAAGAGTATGAGGCTTAAAAGTTGTTGAGAGTTGACAAACATAGTTTTGGTCATCGTTGAAATTAATAGGAAGTACTAAGGAAAGAGAGGTTTTCACATATAAATATACTATCTTGGACATCTTTCATGATTGTGAGCACTCATTAAGTATGACATGCTAAAAGAGTTGATGTTGTACAAGGAAGACAACGTAATGGTTTATGTTTTCTCACATCTCAGTTAAAGTATATTGTCATTGATCTTCCCAACATGTTTAGCTTGCCTTTCCCCCTCGTGCTAGCCAAAATTCCTTGCACCAAGTAGAGATACTACTTGTGCTTCCAAATATCCTTAAACCCAGTTTTTGTCATGAGAGTCCACCATACCTACCTATGGATTGAGTAAGATCCTTCAAGTAAGTTGTCATGTCGCAAGCAATAAAAATTGCTCTCTAAATATGTATGACTTATTAGTGCGGAGAAAATAAGCTTTATACGATCGTGTGATATGGAAGTAATAAAAGCGATGGACTGCATAATAAAGGTTCAAATCACAAGTGGCAATATAAAGTGACATTCTTTTGCATTAAGATTTTGTGCATCCAACCCTAAAAGCACATGACAACCTCTGCTTCCCTCTGCGAAGGGCCTATCTTTTACTTTATGTCTTTACATTATGCAAGAGTCAAGGTGATCTTCACCTCCCTTTTTCATTTTA
>NC_041381.1:405699438-405762328 GCF_002162155.2 Triticum dicoccoides | reverse complement strand
ATGAATTATTATTGTTGTCATCACCCAAAGGTGAATACGTTGGGAGGCAACACAATAAGCCCCTATCTTTCTCAGTGTCCAATTAAAACTCCATAACCACAAGTATTGCGTGAGTGTTAGCAATTGTAGAAGACTATATGATAGTTGAGTATGTGGACTTCTTGAAAAGCTCTATTCTTGAGTCTTTCTAATGTTATGATAAATTGCAATTGCTTCAATGACTGAGATTATAGTTTGTTAGTTCCCAATGAAGTTTATGAACCATACTTGACATTGTGAATCGATTGTTACTTAAGCATAAGAAATCATATGACAAAATCTATATACGTTGCTGTTATAAGAATGATCATGATGCCCTCATGTCCGTATTTTATTTTTATCGACACCTCTATCTCTAAACATGTGGACATATTTTTCAATTTCGGCTTCCGCTTGAGGAAAGCGAGGCCTAAGCTTGGCGGAGTTGATACGTCCATTTTGCATCATGCTTTTATGTCAATATTTATTGCATTATGGGTTGTTATTACACGTTATGTCTCAATACTTATGGCTATTCTCTCTTATTTTACAAGGTTTACCATGAAGAGGGGGAATGCCGATAGCTGGGATTCTGGCTAGAAAAGGAGCAAATATTGGAAACCTATTCTGCACAGCTCCAAAAATTCTGAAACTCCACGGAAATCAATTTAGGAATTAATAAGAATTATTGAGCAAAGAAAACACCAGAGGGGGCCCACACCCTGGCCAGGAGGGGGGCATGCCCACCCCTACTGGGTGCGCCCCCTGTCTCGTGGGCCCCCTGGTGGCCCTCCGGTGCCCATCTTCTGCTATATGAAGGCTTTACCCTGGAAAAAAATCATAAGCAAGCTTACGGGATGAAACTCCGCTGCCACGAGGCGGAACCTTGGTGGAACCAATCTAGGGCTCCGGCGGAGCTGTTCTGCCGGGGAAACTTCCCTCCGGGAGGGGGAAATCATCACCATCGTCATCACCAATGATCCTCTCATCGGGAGGGGGTCAATCTCCATCAACATCTTCACCAGCACCATCTCCTCTCGAAACCCTAGTTCATCTCTTGTATCCAATATTGTATCAAAACCACAAATTGGTACCTGTGGGTTGCTAGTAGTGTTGATAACTCCTTGTAGTTGATGCTAATTGGTTTACTTGGTGGAAGATCATATATTCAAATCCTTAATTAATATTAATACTCCTCTGATTATGAACATGAATATGCTTTGTGAGTAGTTACGTTTGTTCCTGAGGACATGGGTGAAGTCTTGCTATTAGTAGTCATGTGAATTTGGTATTCGTTTGATATTTTGATGAGATGTATGTTGTCTCTCCTCTAGTAGTGTTATGTGAACGTCGACTACATGGCACTTCACCATTATTTGGGCCTAGAGGAAGGCATTGGGAAGTAATAAGTAGATGATGGGTTGCTAGAGTGATAGAAGCTTAAACCCTTGTTTATGCGTTGCTTCGTAAGGGACTGATTTGGATCCATTAGTTTCATGCTATGGTTAGGTTTACCTTAATACTTCTTTTGTAGTTGCGGATGCTTGCAATAGGAGTTAATCATAAGTGGGATGCTTGTACAAGTAAGGGCAGTACCCAAGGACCGGTCCACCCACATATCAAATTATCAAAGTACCGAACGTGAATCATATGAGCGTGATGAAAAATAGCTTGACGATAATTCCCATGTGTCCTCGGGAGCGCTTTTCTCATTATAAGAAATTGTCCAGGCTTGTCCTTTGCTACAAAAAGGATTGGGCCACCTTGTTGCACTTTATTTACTTTCATTGCTTGTTACCCGTTACAAATTATCTTATCACAAAACTATCTGTTACCTCCAATTTCAGTGCTTGCAGAGAATACCTTACTGAAAACCGCTTGTCATTTCCTTCTTCTCCTCGTTGGGTTCGACACTCTTACTTATTGAAAGGACTACGATAGATCCCCTATACTTGTGGGTCATCAGTTCCCCTCACCGATAAGCTAGTCCGGCGATCGCCAGAGCTTGGAACAATGGCCTTACCTTTACGGCCAACAATAGTCCATTCATCATCTAATTCCTTGTAAAAAAGAGCTTCCTCACGATGCCAGTTTGTCCCTCCAAACTCCCAAAGACTAAACACGATCTCAAAATCTTTCTCCACCACTTTGCCAGCATTGTAAATATGAAAACCCACAGATTTAGAGGCCACCAAAAACTTGAATGAACGATCTTTAAGGAAGGAAACTCTAAAACCTTGAGGATACCCCCCAAAAGTGGCTTGAAGAGCGATACTTACCATGTGAGGATTCAACTTGAAAGATGCACAACAAAAAGAGACCACCATAGTGAATTCTTTTTGATGAAAACCCGGCTAGAAGACCACCAGATGACCAAACATGCTTCTCATATAAGCTTGAAACTTCTTGCCACGCTCAAAATTTAGAGAAAAGGAGCCATGACTACTCAGAGCCAAAACCCAAATGAAGGAGAGGTGATGACCAGGACCAAAGTGGCCACCACCAAGAGGGAAGAACGGAGAGGAGAGTGGCCGCCGGGGCCGGAGTGGCCACCGGCGTTGAGGAGGGTGGCCGTTGGGGCCGAAGTGGCACCAGTGTGGCTATCGCCTAGGAGAGCCAAGGAGAGGAGAGGAGAAGAGAGGTCACTTCTCCCTGTATATGTTCATGACGATCTTGTGTACTTAATGGTTCCTTCATTTGCTTACTAGCTAGCATGTCGAATTCTCTCTATACGTATAGTAGCTAGCATCGACCAAGCACGAAGATAAAGTCTCTATTAGATAGCTAACACAATATATGAAACCCCTAAATTAGCCCTCCAAAACCCCGTAACCCCCCTTTAAAAAAAACAAAAACCCCAGCTCCTGCCATATGCTGACGCGTGGATGCCTTTTGGTCCCGGTTGGTATTACCAACCGGGACTAAAGATCCTCCTGCCTGGGTGCCCCGCAGTGGCCACATGGAGCCCTTCCTGTCCCGGTTCGTAAGCAAACCGGGACTAAAGGTTTTGGGCTTTAGTCCCGGTTCTAGAACCGAGGCTAATGGGCCTCTGGAATCGGGACAAGTGGCCCATTTTCTACTAGTGATAGGACGATCTAAATCTTGATCCCCTAAATTCTTATTCTCTAGCTGTAATTATACCAGACCAAACATTGTTGTAAACTCATTTGAAATTAAACCATGGATTTAAGGGCCTCTTTGTAATCCATGATAGGAAAACCAAATGAATAGAAAATTTAAAGGAGTTAGACATCAAGTCTTGTAGATTCCTAGAGGAATCAGAAGCGCATATAATTGCACATCAGGCTTGCTCGACGCTCCACATAAATTTTGCTGGAAGTTGAGCAAAGCTTTCAAGTCCTAAAAATTAGGGTTAGGATAGAGTTGAAACACGCAAGATCTCGAAATCAAGTCATGATTCTCGCATGTGAATATATAACTTCCACACACTCCTGTCCATGACTAGTTTTTGATGATATTTCAGTCATTTAAATCTCTCTTTACTAACTCTCCCATGTCAAATTTGGTATGCCCGTCCTCTCTTGACATTATCATCACGCTTTAACCATCCGCTATACAGTGATGCTTCTGGGGAGCCACATTGTATATGCCTAAACCATATCAGACGATGCTGGACAAATTTCTCTTCAATTGATTCTACCCCAACTCTATCACATATATCATCACCCCGGAGCCGATCCTTTCTTATGTGGCCACATATCTGCATCTCTATTACATATCATTGTTGTACATGACGCCTTTTAGTTGGTCAATACTCAGTGTCGTACAACATCGTAGGTCAAATTATTGTCCTATAAAACATGTCTTTAGCTTGGCATTCACTAGTGGAAAAATGGCTAGCCACAACTTCCGTTTGTGGCGAGCCATTTCCCATCAACGCCAACACTATTTTTTCCAAATAGTGTTGGCGTATGCCAAATTGGTATGCTAGTTATAAGTTGCTATTGCTGAAGCTAGCAATATACTACTATGTGGGCCCAGTTGCCGTGAACAGTTGCAGCATATTGTTGCCATGCGATTTATAAACACGCCATAGATACTTTACATTGTGCTGTCGTCTTTGCCCGAACGCCAGCACTAAGTTGTGCCTATATATAGATGTGTTGGCAGCCCCTTCTTATCACATTCACTTCCATTCTCCACAAAATTCTACACCCTCTTAGTCAGCTACTTTGGCGAGAATGGACCCATCGAAGCTTGTTGAATCGACATGAGCCGCCTGTTCGAGCCCACGTCGGCGTGGCTCGCAAGTTTGGGAGTCCACCACCTTGGCCGAGCTCTCATCTAGCCCCGTTGGCCACGAAATGCGCTCACCACGGCCAATGCAGCCAGTTGATACGTCTCCAACGTATCTATAATTTTTTATTGTTCCATACTATTATATTACCCATTTTGTATGTTTATGGGCTTTACTTTACACTTTTATATCATTTTTGGGACTAACCTACTAACCGAAGGCCCAACCCGTATTGTTGTTTTTTTGCCTATTTCAGTGTTTCGAAGAAAAGGAATACCAAACGAAGTCCAAACGGAATGAAACCTTCGGGAGCGTGATTTTTGGAACAAACGTGATCCAGAGGACTTGGAGTGCAAGTCAAGAAGCAATCAAGGAAGCCACGAGGGTGGAGGGCGCCCCCTACTGGTCGCACCCCTATCTCGTGGGCCCCTCGGGCGTCCACCGACCTACTTCTTCCTCCTATACATACCCACGTACCCTGAGAACATCAAAGGCGACCACGAAAAACTACTTCCACCACCGTAACCTTTTGTATCCGCGAGATCCCATCTTGGAGCCTTCGCCGGTGCTCCACCGGAGGGGGAATCAACCATGGAGGGCTTCTACATCAACACCATAGCCTCTTCGATGAGTTGTGAGTAGTTTACTACAGACCTTCGGGTCCATAGTTATTAGCTAGATGGCTTCTTCTCTCTCTTTGAATCTCAATACCATGTTCTCCTTGATCTTCTTGGAGATCTATTCGATGTAACTCTTTTTGCGGTGTGTTTGTCATGATCCAATGAATTGTGGGTTTATGATCAAGTTTATCTATGAGAAATATTTGAATCTCCTCTGAATTATTTTATGTGTGATTAAGTTATCTTTGCAATTCTCTTCGAATTATCAGTTTGGTTTGGCCTACTAGATTGATCTTTCTTGCAATGGGAGAAGTGCTTAGCTTTGGGTTCAATCTTGCGGTGTCCTTTCCCAGTGACAGCAGGGGCAACAAGGCACGTATTGTATTGTTGCCATCGAGGATAAAAAGATGGGGTTTATATCATATTGCATGAGTTTATCCCTCTACATCATGTCATCTTTCTTAATGCGTTACTATGTTCTTATGAACTTAATACTCTAGATGCATGCTGGATAGCAGTCGATGTGTGGAGTAATAGTAGTAGATGCAGGCAGGAGTCAGTCTACTTGTCACGGACGTGATACCTATATACATGATCATGCCTAGATAATCTCATAATTATTCGCTTTTCTATCAATGCTCGACAGTAATTTGTTCACCCACCGTAATACTTATGCTATCTTGAGAGAAGCCACTAGTGAAACCTATGGCCCTCGGGTCTTTCTTTTATCATATAAGCTTTCAATCTACTTTTATTTGCATCTTTACTTTTCCAATCTGTATTATAAAATACCAAAAAATATATTTATCTTATCATATTATCTCTATCAGATCTCACTTTCGCAAGTGGGCGTGAAGGGATTGACAACCCCTTTATTACGTTGGTTGCGAGTTCTTGTTTGTTTGTGTATGTGCGTGGGACTTTTGAGGAGCCTCCTACTGGATTGATACCTTGGTTCTGAAAAACTGAGGGAAATACTTACGCTACTATTGCTGCATCATCCTTTCCTCTTCAAGGAAAATCAACGCAAGCTCAAGACGTAGCACTAGTCCTGTCTGGTGAGTCATCCTGCTGCAGCGCAGCGTCCCTTTGACGATCCAACAGCTATGCCACCGGTGCAGAAGCTGCCAGGAATCGAGCGAGGGCACCCGTGTTGCTTTTTTTGCGGTTGTGGACGCCCTGCTGATAAGCATATGTCTCACACACAAAGTAATCCAGAGCAAGAATTCTACGTCTACGGTAACCGTGGAAAGGTACATAATATGACACAAAATACCTTGATATTCTGCTGATTTGCACAACTCGCGATCATTAATATATGTGTGTGTATATTGTAATCCATATAGGCATTAGGGACATAATATTGCTACACATGGATATGGGTTGATCTCGTGCAGAAGTACGCGAGCGAGTTGCTTGAGTACTCCATTGGCGAACTAAGACAACATACACATGAGATGCAACTGAAGACTGATGTGATGCGTGGCCAAATCCAAAATTTCAAGATGCTTTGTTATGCCCTTTAGCTGGTGTTATGCTTGGCCTCGTTCTCCCTGCTGGATCGGTGACAACTTTTTTTCTCGTGGGAATCATTACACTGATGATGTTCTTAGTCTAGATCAAGAGTGTGTGTAGTACTAGAAGTTATATATATGTGATTATTTTCATCCTTCAACTATTATGTATCTATGCTAGATTAATGAGATCGATCGATGTTGGAAAATAAAATAATAAAATAATGAACAATAGGAAAATAAAACAATAAAATAATTAGTAAAAATAATAATATAATAAACTATAGGAAAATAAAACAATAAAATAATAAACTAAACATCTATGTAAATATAAAAAACAATATGTGTAAAAGATAGCAATGGCGTTGTCCGCGTAGGCCAACGCCAGCAATTACCCTGCCGCCCCCCGCATGGGATATTGATTAATGTAACCTCCAACCCCAAACCATCGATCCCCATTAAATCGCCGCCGCCACCATCGCCCTCACCTCCGCTGCTTCCACCGCCGCCGCCGCCTCCGCCTCCACCGCCTAAGTCACCGTCGTCGTCGCCTCCGCCTCCACCGCCGAAGTCCCCGTCGCCGTCGCCTCCGCCTCTGATACATCTCCAATGTATCTATAATTTATGAAGTATTCATGCTATGTCTACAAAATAATTATATGGTTTTGTTATGATTTGCATGGAACTAACCCGGACTGACGCTGTTTTCAGCAGAACTACTGTGCTGTTGTTTTTTGTGTAGAAATGAAAGTTCTCCAAACACCGCGAAACTTTTTGTGGATTTTTTATGGACCAGAAGAGAACCATTAGGCTAGAGCAGCACCTGGAGGGTACCCGAGGGGGGCACAACCCACCAGGGTGCGCTTGGGCTCCCAGGCGCGCCTTGGTGGGTTGTGTCCACCTCGATGGCCTCCCGTACCCCTTATTTGCCCTATAAATTCCCAAATATTCCAAAACCCTCGAGGAGATCCTAGATCAGAAGTTCCGCCGCTGCAAGCCTCTGTAGCCACCAAAAACCAATTGGAAGCCCGTTCGGGCACCCTGCCGGAAGGGGAGATCATCACCGGTGGCCATCTTCATCATCCCGGCGGCTACCACGATGAGGAGGGAGTAGTCCACCCTCGGGGCTGAGGGTTTGTACCAGTAGCTATGTGTTTAATCTCTCTCTCACTCTCTCCCACGATCTTGATGTATCATGGGCTTTGTTAAAGCAGATGGATCATATGATGTTTCTCCCTCTCTACACTTGTTGTGATGAATTGAGTCTTTACCCTTTGAAGTTTTGTCTTGTCGGATTGAATGTTCAGATCTGAGAACACATGATATATGTCTTGCATATGAATACCCGTGGTAACAATGGGGTTTTATTTTGATTCACTTGATATATGTTATGGCACTCAACTTGCGGTCCCATGGTGGCTTTGGGGTAATCTATGCATAGGAGTTGATGCACATTTTTATTATGTTTTCTCCGATAGAAACTTTGGGGTATCCTTATAGTTCTTTGTGTGGATTGAGTATTATGAATCTGAATTGTTTGATACATATCGTATAATTAACTTACGGGTACTCGCGGTGACATTGGGGCATCTAGGTAACATTAGAGTTGGTTGATATGCATCATATTGTGTTATTTTAGTACGAACTCTTGATTAGATCGATCGAAAGAATAGCTTGCTGTTATTTTTGTACGAACTCTAGGATAGACTGATCGGAAAGAATAACTTTGAGGTGGTTTCGTATCCTAAAAACAATTTCTATCTTTTGTTCTCCGCTAATAGGAACTCGGGAGTGATTCTTTATTACACTTTGAGGGATAATCATATGATCCAACTATGTTAGCATTGTTGAGAGATTACAGTAGTGAAAGTATGAACCCTAGGCCTCATTTTCCATCATTGCAATACTGTTTGTGCTCCATTTTACTATTTACTACCTTGATTTTTTTATTGTTCGCACTATAAAAACTCATATCTACTATCCATACTACATTATCACCATCTCTTCGCCAAACTAGTGCACCTATACAATTTTCCATTGTATTGGGTGTGTTGGGGACACAAGAGATTTCTTGTATTTGATTGCAGGGTTGCTTGAGAGAGACTATCTTCATCCTACGCCTCCCACGGATTGATAAACCTTAGGTCATCCACTTGAGGGAAAATTGCTACTGTCCTACAAAACTCTGCTCTTGGAGGCCCAACACGAGTCTACAAGAATAAAGTTGCATAGTAGAGATCAACCTCTTTTCTGGCGCCATTGCCAGGGAGGTGAGTGCTTGAAGGTATATCTTTAGATCTTGCAACCGAATCTTTTAGTTTCTTGTTTTGTCACTAGTTTGGTTTATAAAAGAAAACTACATAAAAATTGGAATTGCGGTTGCATCAAATTATTGATCATCTTTATAATGTCTTCCTTGAAAATGATGGTTCGGAAAATTGTGCTCAATTGTTAGAAGAAGAAGTCAATAAAATGTTTGGCACAAATTATTTGAATGATGAGCATGATTGCAATGTTTTTAGTATGAATTCTTTGAATATCCAAAATGCTAATGATGATTGCACTGGCCATGATAATGATGTCTCCTATAAGAATGTCAATTTTTCAGAGTAAATTGGGAGTGCACACGCACACCAAAAAGGGAAGATTGATTTTATAAGAAGCATAAATATTTAGAAATAAAAAGTTGCAAGAGAGGCTAGATGATTGTGCTGAAAGATTTAATATTTTTGCCATCCTTGTGAACTTTGCAATGAACGTGGTCATTTCGATCTCCAATGCTATTTGTTTCATGATCAAATCATGTCCAAAAATTGTGATAACTTGATTACCCTTGAGCATCATAAAGAGCTTAGTCTTCTTTTAGGGTATGAAGAAATGAAACGTATAATTAAGGGTATTCCAAAATTTAATCTCAACAGATTTCTTGATTTTGATCTAGAGGAAATTTATATGTTTTGTGCGGAAAATTGCATTGAGAATCCTTATATTGCCAACTATCTAAAGACAAGAAAACAAATAGAGTATGAAGAGAGTACTAATGAAAGGGAAAATATTTCCCAATACCCTCCTAGTGTTTATTATGATGAATCGGGTAACGAGGAGGAGCTTCCTATCCAATCAATCTCTTCAACAAGAAGCTCGAAAAAAATGATTAAACCCACACGTGAGGTGGTGAAGAAGAAAAAGTAGAGGTAAAAAGGTAACTATCCCAAGTAATATTGCTCCTATCACCATTGTGCCTCATGAAAGTGAATCAGATATGTTGATGGAGGATGATGATATTGAGTATGATTTTGTGATGCCTACTACTTGTTGTGATGATTATGATTGGGAAGACAATGATGTCTCTTATGACCTTGAAGTTCTTTTTGGCACTCGCTTGGAAGAATATGATAATAATGTTTGCTATACTATTGGTGCCATTCATGCTATTGATAAGAATGATTATGATGATATGCAAAACCACAAGCTTGGGGATGCTATGTTTGATGAGTATGAAATGTTTGAAGATTTATTTGCTGAAAATAATGCTTGTCCCAAGCTTAGGGATGCTTTGCATAATGAATATGATCCTTTGATCCCTTCTACTTTCGACAAGAAAATTTATTATGATGAAAGCATGCCTCCTATTTATGATGATTCTAATGATGAAAGTGGGTTTGGAAGAGTGTCAACTCTAGGTAGTAGTGATCCCACTATTTTGGAGGGTGCGTAATCTTATTACAATATTGATGAAATTGGATTTGGAGACGTCATGACTTTATTTAGTGATACATCCACTATTTTGGAAGAGGTTTCAATTGACTATGATGAGAGTTGCTACTTATGATGATTATTATGATGACATGTATGCCATAAAGAGTGATAAATCTTCTATGCTTTTGGATCATGAAAAGAATGCTTTATGTGATGGTTATATGGATGAATCTATTCATGATGCTACTGAAAATTATTATGATATAGGAACTTATGATTTATGATGCTCTTATTACGTTTCAACTTTTATCTTTTATGCGAGCATCATTGAAATCATCATGCCTAGCTAAAAGGAATTAAAGAAAAGTGCTTGTTGGGAGACAATCCAACACTTTTACCTACTGTTTTGTGTGTTCACATGATTAGGATACTGTGGTAATCATGTTTTATTGCTTTTGTTTCAATAAAATGCCAAGTAAAGCCTTTGGGATCATGTTGGGTGATAGTTGATTTGATCTTGCTGAAAAACAGAAACTTTTTCCCTCACGAAAATAACTCTCATTTTTAATGGAAGAGTGATTTTGAGTTGATTAGTTTTGCAGACTATTAATATACAAATTTCTCACACGGTCATATTTTTTTCATAATTTTTGGAGTAGCAGAAGTATGGTTTGAGTACAAATTACTACAGATTGTTCTGTTTTTGACAGATTCTGTTTTCAATGCAGATTTTGCTTGTTTCCTTGTTTCTGTGGCTTATATTGCTCAATATAAATTGTAGAAATGATATGCTACAGTAGGCATTGTGTGATTTTTTTATTAATCTTGTCTTTGATAGTACCAAAAGTGAAATGGTTTACTCTTTATCATACTAACCTATCTCACAAGGTTCCGTTAAGTTTTGTGTGATTGAAGTCTTCAAGTTTTGGATGAGATGTCGATATGAGGAGAATAAGGAGTGACAAGATCCTAAGATTGGGGATGTAGAAGGTACCTCCAAGGTAATATTAAAGGAAGATCCAAGCAACTAAGCTTGGGGATGCCCCGGAAGGCATCCTCTCTTTCGTCTCCAACATTATCGGTAACCTCATTTGGAGCCATGTTCTCATTCGTCACATGATATGAGTTTTACTTGGAACATCATTTTATTTTGTTAGGATTTTCTTTCTGTTATTTAGAATAATGTTTTTCATCTTTTATTTTAATAAAAGTGGCAATGATAGCCTTTGCCATGCTTATTTTGCAAGTATACATGTTGTTGTTTCAAAACAGAAAGTTTATCGCTGTTGCAAAAATTTCCTAGAAAAGTCAGAATGTGATAAAGTGTTGAAACTTTTTTAAAAGTAAGTTCTGATAAATTTTCTAAAGTGTGGTATTTTTTCAGAATTTTTGGGGTTAGGGAAGTATGATGAATATTGCATTCTTAACAGACTGTACTATTTTGCAAGATTGATGTTATGTTTGCATTGTTTGCATATGTTTGTTTGCTTAATGATTCTATTTGAGGAGGATAAATATGCAGAGGCATTTAGTATGCAATGTTGAATAATAATTTTAGTGATTTGCTACAGTAGAGAATGATAAGGTTTTGCACTGATTTATACTAACTTATCTCACGAGTTCTTGTTGAGTTTTGTGTGGATGAAGTTTTTTAGATTTAGGGAAACCGTGATATGAAAGGAATTAAGGAGACACAAAAGCTCAAGCTTGGGGACACCCAAGGCATCACAAGCTAATATTCCAAGAAGTCTCAAGCATCTAAGCTTGGGGATGCCCCGGTAGGCATCCCACCTTTCTTCTTCAACAATTATCGGTTAGTATCGGTTGAGCCTAAGTTTTTGCTTCTTCACATGAGTTGTTCTATGATTGGAATGTCATTTTGTTTTGTTTTTCTTGTTGTTTTAATAAAGTACTTAGATCTGAAACTTTTAAATATGATAGAGTCCTCAATTAGCTACGCTTTTACTTAACTACTTGTTTGATCTTCACTTATATCTTTTTGGAGTAGTTTGGCATTTACTCTTGTGCTTCACTTATATCCTATGAGTAAATTGTTGAATGAATTGAATACCATGAAGTTGGAATTACATATTCATATCATGCCTAGTAGTGGCTTCACATTGGGTTTAGAAAGTGAAAGCTTTTGGAGCTTGACAATCACAATATTGGTCATACAAGCAATTCACGAATAATTAGTATAAGGAAGAGAACTTTCACATGCAAATACACTGTCTTGGAAATCTTTTGTGATTGTGAGCCCCCATCAAAATATTATATGTCAAAATTGTTGACGTTGGACAAGGAAGACAACGTAATGATTTATGTTTGTTCATATTCACATAGAAGTTATATTGTCATATATCCTTCAGCATGTGGTGCTTGCCCCCCCATCTTTGCTAGCCAAAAAATCCGCAGCAAGTAGAGATACTACTTGTGCATCCAAAAAACCCTTAAACCCAAATCTTATTTTCAAGAGTCCACCATACCTACCTAAAGTTTGAGCAAGATCCTTCAAGTAAGTTGTCATCGGTGCAATAAGGCAATAAAAATTGCTTCTAAAAGTGTTAGATCAATTAGTGTAAGAGAAAATTGAGCGTTGTACGAACTTGTGATGACAAAGAATAAAAGCGATAGACTGCATAATAAAGGTTGCTATCATAAGGGGCAATATAATGTGACGTTCTTTTGCACTAAGGGGTTGAGCATACAAACAAATAAACGCATGGCAACCTGTGCTTCCCTCTGCGAAGGGCCTATCTTTTACTTCTCAGTATTTACTTTTATGCAAAGAGTCAAAGTTTTTCTCGCTATTCCTTTTTATTTTTCTCTTTTGGCAAGCATCATGTGGTGAGGAAAGATCTAGGCACATATACAGTTGGATATGGGTAGCATGAGTTATTATTGTTGACATCACCCTTGAGGTGAATACGTTGGGAGGCAAAATGATAAGCCCCTATCTTTCTATGTGTCCGGTTGAAACGTTTTGCTCATGTGTATGCGGTGAGTGTTAGCAATCATAGAAGACTATATGATGGTTGAGTATGTGGAGCTCTTACTTAGACTCTGTTGAAAAAGTTGAATTGCAATTGCTTGGTGACTGAGGACATAGGTTGTTGAGTTTCAAGAGAATTCATTGTTTGAACCTTAACATGTGAATTGGTTGCTACTTGCTCATGGTAAGTTTTATAAGAAAGAGTTGTTGTTATGATGCTAGGAAAAGTGATTAAAATTGTCATTGATCAAACTTGTGCACTTTGCTAGCATTCACACTTCATAAATTATTTCTTTTATCATTTACCTACTCGAGGACGAGTAGGAATTAAGCTTGGGGATGTTGATACGTCTCCAACATATCTATAATTTATGAAGTATTCATGCCATGTTTACAATAATTTTATATGGTTTTCGTATGATTTGCATGGAACTAACCCGGACTGACGTTGTTTTCAGTAGAACTACAGTGGTGTTGTTTTTTGTGCAGAAATGGAAGTTCTCCAAACACCGTGAAACTTTTTGTGGATTTTTTATGGACCAGAAGAGAACCATTGGGCCAGAGCAGCACCTGGGGTGGTGCCCCGAGGGGGCACAACCCACCAGGGCACGCCTGGGCCCCCAGGCAAACCCTGGTGGGTTGTGCCCACCTCGGTGGCCTCCCGTACCCCTTCTCCACCCTATAAATTCCCAGATATTCTGAAAACCCTCGGGGAGACCCTAGATCAGAAGTTCCGCCGCCGCAAGCCTCTGTAGCCACCGTAAACCAATCGGGATCCCGTTCCAGCACCCTGCCGGAGAGGGAGATCATCACCGGTGGCCATCTTCATCATCCCGGCGGCCACCACGATGAGGAGGGAGTAGTCCACCCTCGGGGCTGAGGGTTTGTACCAGTAGCTATGTGTTTAATATCTCTCTCTCGCACGTGCGATCTTGAGATGTCACGATCTTGATGTATCATGGGCTTTGTTAATGTAGATGGATCATATGATGTTTCTCCCCTCTCTACACTTGTTGTGATGAATTGAGTCTTTACCCTGTGAAGTTTTTTCTTCTCGGATTGAATGTTCAGATCTAAGAATATATGATATATATCTTGCATATGAATACACGTGGTGACAATGGGGTATTATTTTGATTCACTTGATATATGTTATGACACTCAACTTGCGGATTCCCGGGGTGACTTTGGGGTAATCTATGCATAGGAGTAGATCCATGTTTTTATTATCTTTTATCCGATAAAAACTTTGGGGTCTCCTTGTAGTTCTTTGTGTGGATTGAGTATTATGAATCTGAAACTGTTTGATACATATCCTATAATTAACTCACGGGTACTCGCGGTGACATTGGGGTATCTAGGTGACATTAGAGTTGGTTGATATGCATCATATGGTGTTATTATAGTACGAACTCTTGATTAGATCGATCAGAAAGAATAGCTTGTTGTTATTTTAGTACGAACTCTAGGATAGATTGATCAAAAAGAATAACTTTGAGGTGGTTTCGTACCCTACAAACAATTTTTATCTTTTGTTCTCCGCTAATAGGAACTCGGGAGTGATTCTTTATTGCACTTTGAGGGATAATCATATGATCCAACTATGTTAGCGTTTTTAAGAGATTGCACTAGTGAAAGTATGCACCCCAGGCCTCATTTTCCATCTATGCAATACCGTTTGTGCTCTGTTTTACTATTTACTACCTTGCTTTTTTTATTGTTCACACTACAAAAACTCATATCTACTATCCATACTACACTTTTATCACCATCTCTTCACCGAACTAGTGCACCTACACAATTTTCCATTGTATTGGGTGTGTTGGGGACACAAGAGATTTCTTGTATTTGATTGCAGGGTTGCTTGAGAGAGACTATCTTCATCCTACGCATCCCACGGATTGATAAATTTTAGGTCATCCACTTGAGGGAAAATTGCTACTGTCCTACAAAACTCCGCGCTCATAGGCCCAACACGAGTCTACAAGAATAAAGTTGCATAGTAGACATCAGCCTCCACTACCGAAGTCCCTGCCCCCGTCACTGTCGCCTCCGCATCCACCCCGGCACTGCCCTCGTCCCCTCCATCGTCCCCGTCCTCGTCGCCATTGTCTCGGTCAAAGCCCCTGTTGTCGTCGCCTCCGCATCCACCCCTGCCATCGCCCCTAGCCCCGTCGCCCGCAACGCCTCCTCACCTTCTACCGCCGCCGCGGGTGAGTCCTACTTAGTGTAGTGTAATAGTAGTATAGAAAAATATCGAATTTTGTGTATACGAGTAGTGTAAAATTTTAGTGTAGTTGTAGACTATGATTTTAGATAGTGTAATTTTATTAAATTTCTAGTAGTGTACTTGTGGTGAAATAATGTAGTGTAGTTGTAGACTATGATTTTAGATAGTGTAATTTTATTAAATTTCTAGTAGTGTACTTGTGGTGAAATAATGTAGTGTAGTTGTAGATTATGATTTTAGATACTGTAATTTTATTAAATTTCTAGTAGTGTACTTGTGGTGAAATAATGTAGTGTAGTTGTAGACTATGATTTTAGATAGTGTAATTTTATTAAATTTCTAATAGTCTATTTGTGGTGAAATAATGCAACGTAGTTGTAGACTATTGCATTTCTTGTTAATATGCCCATTTTTACTAACTTGTTTAGTTATATATATGCATCATCACAGTTGGCCCCGAAGTTTCGTGGTGTGTGACAGAAGGGAAATAAGTACTATGCCACCATTAGGAAGGACAATGTCTTCCATGAACTTGGTCACTAGGACACCCCGGAGTTAGTGGCGCACGCTTATGATGCCATGGCAGTAGAGTTCTTTCAGGAAGGGGCGGATATGAACTTCGCCGAGTGTCATGAGTTCGCGATGTTCATCGCGCCTGAGGACATGAGGATATGCACTAGGGTTGAGGAGAAGGAGAGCAAAGAGGCCGAGATGCAGTTCTTTGACCCATTGGTGAGCAAGCTTGCGAGAGATGACAAACTCGTGTAGGCCAACAAGATGATGTTACTTCAGTATGTAGCCAGGAAGAGCGCAGAGGAGGATCCAATAGACTGAGATGCTGATGTGACCCCATGTGCCTTCGCGAATGATACTGTTAATACAACAAATCATCAAGGAATAAAGGAGAGATGTGTCGTGCCCGCACCGCGTCAGAAAAGTAAAGAGCATGTTGTTGTTTATAGAACTCACCAGGTAGTTCAGGTGAGCAAGTTTTATCATGGTAATGAGATGGTGATAAATAAATTCAATGGAGAAACTTCAACCCAAATTGCACCAACAGATGACGTTGAGCCAAAGTTAGAACACCGTGTTGATACTGAAGGAAATATGCCCTAGAGGCAATAATAAAGTTATTATTTATTTCCTTATTTCACGATAAATGTTTATTATTCATGCTAGAATTGTATTAACCGGAAACATAATACATGTGTGAATACATAGATAAACATAGTGTCACTAGTATGCCTCTACTTGACTAGCTCGTGAATCAAAGATGGTTAAGTTTCCTAGCCATGGACAAAAGAGTTGTCATTTGATTAACAGGATCACATCATTAGGAGAATGATGTGATTGACTTGACCCATTCCGTTAGCTTAGCACACGATCGTTTAGTATGTTGCTACTGCTTTCTTCATGACTTATACATGTTCCTGTGACTATGAGATTATGCAACTCTCGTTTACCAGAGGAACACTTTGTGTGCTACCAAACGTCACAACATAACTGGGTGATTATAAAGGTGCTCTACAGGTGTCTTCGAAGGTACATGTTGGGTTGGCGTATTTCAAGATTAGGTTTTGTCACTTCGATTGTCGGAGAGGTATCTCTGGGCCCTCTCGGTAATACACATCACTTAAAGCCTTGCAAGCATTACAACTAATGAGTTAGTTGTGGGATGATGTATTACAGAACGAGTAAAGAGACTTGCCGGTAACGAGATTGAACTAGGTATTGGATACCGACGATCGAATCTCGGGCAAGTAACATACCGATGACAAAGGGAACAACGTATGTTGTTATGCGGTTTGACCGATAAAGATCTTCGTAGAATATGTAGGAGCCAATATGAACATCCAGGTTCCACTATTGGTTATTGACCGGAAACAGTTCTAGGTCATGTCTACATAGTTCTCGAACCTGTAGGGTCCGCACGCTTAAGGTTTCGATGACAGTTATATTATGAGTTTATGAGTTTTGATGTACCGAAGGAGTTCGGAGTCCCGGATGAGATCGGGGACATGACGAGGAGTCTCAAAATGGTCGAGACGTAAAGATCGATATATTGGACGACTATATTCGGAGTTCGAAAAGGTTCCGAGTGATTCGGATATTTTTCGGAGTACCGGAGAGTTACATGAATTTGCCGGGGAGTATATGGGCCTTATTGGGCCATACGGGAATAGAGGAGAGAGGCCGAAAGGAAGGAGGCGCGCAGCCCCCCTCTGGTCCGAATTGGACAAGGGGTGCGGCCCCCTTTTCCTTCCTCCTCTCCCCCTCTTTCCCCCTTGTCCTACTCCAACAAGGAAGGAGGGAGTCCTACTCCCGGTGGGAGTAGGACTCCCCTTGGCGCGCCCCTCCTAGGCCGGCCGCCCCCTCCCCCCTTGCTCCTTTATATACGGGGGCAGGGGGCACCTCTAGAGACACACAAGTTGATCTACGGATCGTTCCTTAGCCGTGTGCGGTGCCCCCCTCCACCATATTCCACCTCGGTCATATCGTCGCGGAGTTTAGGCGAAGCCCTGCGCCGGTAGAACATCATCATCGTCACCACGCCGTCGTGCTGACGGAGCTCATCCCCGACGCTTTGCTGGATTGGAGCCCGGGGATCGTCATCGAGCTGAACGTGTGCTGAACTCGGAGGTGCCGTACGTTCGGTACTTGGATCGGTCGGATCGTGAAGACGTACGACTACATCAACCGCGTTGTCATAACGCTTCCGCTTACGGTCTACGAGGATACATGGACAACACTCTCCCCTCTCGTTGCTATACCATCACCATGATCTTGCGTGTGCGTAGGAAATTTTTTGAAATTACTACGTTCCCCAACAGATACGTGATGAGTAAACACGTACGTGTGTTGGTTATTCAAAGTCAAGTCAATGATACGTGATGGAGTACTAGTTAGTTTTGGATTCTTGAGATCAGCTTGCCGGATTTTTAAATTAGTTAATTCCTAATTAGTTGAGATAGGAGAAAGAAAGTCCTTTTGTTTTAGTCGGTTTGGAAACCAACTCCCGATAGAGTCAGGCCGAGCCCTCCTATCGTGTGCGTGCGTGCACCATATAAAAGGGAGGTTCTCCCTCATGGAAGGGTGGGTTTTATTTTCTTGTTAGTCACATACACGAACAAGTCAGGGTCTCTTCCCGTACGAGGTAATGTCAGTGGAGAAGTTGATTACTTTGTGTATTCAGGCTAGCAGATTGGAGGCATCTAGCTCTAATTTGTTGCTGATCTTTCTGAAGATCGTCCACGTACTTCCTCTTATTGGGTGTGCATGTTGTTTTCGTGGCGATTGCATCTATAAGATCGCGAGCGTCACGTGGTTCAGGTGATACTGTACCGTGAAATATTGGAAATTTATTCGTGTCGTCGATTTTTTGTCAATGGTTGCATCAAGTGGTATTCAGAGCAAGGTTGATTATGGTACACTTTTTTCTGCTATTTGATTCAATTGTTTGAAATATGGTGAACTCGCAGCATGAGAAATCTCATCATGAGGAGGGCGATGAACTTCCGGAGGATCTGGAGATAAGTGATGATTTGCGTATCCATCTAATGTCGATCAAGGGAGCCAACAAGAAGCTTGGGACAAGGGTTAAGGAATTATCTGCAAATATTGTAGGCGTCAAGGATAGGTTGAACGAGCGTTTGACTGCCAGCGACCGACAGCGCACTGATAGTCTACATGTGGTGACCGAGAGTCTTAATCGGCTCACTGCAGCAGTTCAGCGCCTTCATGCGAGAGATGTGGCACCCCGACAGTCCCGATCGCCACGACGACGGCATGACCGTGACAACAATGATGATGGTGATTTTACTGAGGTTTCCAATGCCCGTGGAGGCTTACCTCACCGACCACGGCATGATGTTGGGGCTCACCGCCATGCTGGGCGGCGCCGTGACTATGGCGGCAATGGTGCCCACGAGGATGATGGTTTGGGTCGAATTAAGATAACCATACCTGAATTCTCGGGACGTTGTGCTGACTCGGAGAAATATTTGGAGTGAGAGATGCGCGTAAATCAGATTTTTGATGGTCACAACTACTCCGAAGAGAAGAAGATTCGTGTTGCATCAATGGAATTTATAGAGTATGCTCTTATATGGTGGGATAATAGAAACCGTACTCACGAGCGACCAGCGACATGGGCTAACATGAAGCGGAGCGTTTTGTGCCTGCTTAATACACTCGCCAACTTCATAGTAGACTGCGTCGTCTAGTGCAAGGTACAAAATCAGTTGATGAGTACTATAAAGAGATGCAAGTTTTGATGATACGTACAGATGTGCGTGAGTCTGCGGAGGCGACCATGGTATGTTTCTTTGAGGGGTTAAAAGAAAAGATTCGTGACCGTGTTGATTTAATGCAATATAATGATATTCATGAGTTACTTCATCAAGCAGAGCGTGCTAAACCTTGGGTATTGGAGAAGCAAGTTTCAGAGACTCGTCCGACTTACAACAATGGGCGACGTGGTTCTTCTGCTATTGAGGGTGGGTTTAGTGCTAAACCGACTCCTTCTTATATGTCAGGAAGCATTGAACAGAGCAAATTGGCGGCTGCACCAAAGGAGGTTTCTCATGTTTCATCTAATGCATGTTCATCTCATCATCGTAATATTATTTGCCACAAGTGTGGAGGACGTGGGCACATGAAGCATGAATGTTCCAATCAACAAAGGGTTCTACTTGTTGATGCGGAATATATTTCAGAATCTGAAGATGAGACGCCTAAGTTAGAGCATGGAATTAAAAGAGGTCATGGTGATACCATTCTATGTTATCCTCAAGATGATCCTCATATGGAGAGTTTGCTAGCACATAAGGTCCAGCGAGATGACAAGACCATTGTTGAACAAGGACAACGGCGGAGTATTTTTCAAACTGCATGTACCATCAAGGGAGAAGTGTGCAAACTGATAAATTATGGCGGCAGTGCTAGCAACATGATTAGTAAGGATATGGTGGAATCTCTTTCCTTGCCAACGTGAGAGCATCCAAGACCATACTATATGAAGTGGATAAATGATGTTGGCAAAGTGAAGGTAACTCACAGGGTGAAGGTTCCTTTTTCTGTTGATGGTTATGTTGATAAAGTGGAATGCGATGTTATGCCACTACATGTTTGTCATCTTATTTTGGGGCGTCCATGGCAGCACGATGTTAACGCTCTTCATCATGGACAAACAAATAAGTTCACTTTTATGCATAAGGGTGAGTTTTATGTGATTCTTCCTAAGGATGCAAAGGATATAAAGTGCAGTGTCGAAGTGTTCAAGAAAAGATCTGCAAGGTATAGATCAAAACCGAGGACGGTTTCACTTCAAGGGAGGGAGGATGATGTGACCCCATGTGCCTTCGCGAATGATACTGTTAATACAACAAATCATCAAGGAATAAAGGAGAGATGTGTCATGCCCGCACGGCGTCAGAAAAGGAAAGAGCATGTTGTTGTTTATATAACTCACCAAGAAGTTCATGCGAGCAAGTTTTATCATGGTAACGAGATGGTGATAAATAAATTCAATGGAGAAACTTCAACCCAAATTGCACCAACAGATGAGGTTGAGCCAAAGTTAGAACACCGTGTTGATACGTGATGCGTAAACAGATACTCCCTCCGTTCGGAATTACTTGTCTCGAAAATGGATGTATCTAGAACTAAAATACATCTAGATACATCCATTTCTGCGACAAGTAATTCCGAACGGAGGGAGTACGTGTGTTGGTTATTCAAAGTCAAGTCAATGATACGTGATGGAGTACTAGTTAGTTTTGGATTCTTGTGATCAGCTTGCCGTATTTTTAAATTAGTTCATTCCTAATTAGTTGAGATAGGAGAAAGAAAGTCCTTTTGTTTAAGTCGGTTTGGAAACCAACTCCCGATAGAGTCAGGCCGAGCCCTCCTATCGTGTGCGTGCGTGCACCATATAAAAGGGAGGTTCTCCCTCATGGAAGGGTGGGTTTTATTTTCCTGTTAGTCACATACATGAACAAGTCGGGGTCTCTTCCCATACGAGATAATATCAGTTGAGAAGTTGATTACTTTGTGTATTCAGGCTAGAATATTGGAGGCATGTAGCTCTAATTTGTTGCTGATCTTTCTGAAGATCGTCCACGTACTTCCTCTTATTGGGTGTGCATGTTGTTTTCGTGGCGATTGCATCTATAAGATCACGAGCGTCACGTGGTTCAGGTGATACTGTACCATGAAAGATTGGGAAATTTATTCGTGCCGTTGATTTTCTGTCAACGGTCGCAAGCATGAGGAGGAGGGTCAGCAGGGGTGTCGTCGTAGGTCGACTAGGCACGACCACGAGGTCGGTCCCTTTGGCCACTAGCTTAGCGCGCGCTACCTATTTCATATGAACTGTTTAACTTTATGCATGTTTTATGTTTGAACTACGCATGGTTTGTAGAACTGTTTTATTACAAGTACGTATGTGTTAATAACTAGTGGACGGATAGCGCTGGCTCGTACTACCTGCTTATTATGTTGCATTATATTTATGTGCATCTTATGTATGCTTATTTTTTTCAACTTCATGCATGAAAGCAGTAAATGGATGCCCCATGTGAGACATGTGGTTCGGTGAGATGCCAAAGGGATAGGAAGTTCTTCATAGATCTTCCTCACTAGGACGGTATGTTTTAGTTGAACATGTTTTGATTGAGTTTCATGCATGACAAGACAATTGTGTAACTAGCTAGCTACTTCTTTCTTTCAATTTTGCTCAGGTCATCCCTTGCGGGGCAAGGCGTGACTTCTTAGAGAAGTTTAAAGTTCTAGTTGATGCCACCATCACATTCCAGTGCACCCTCATGAAGATGCTGACGACCCAAAAATTCAATTGTCTTGTCACCAATGACGCAAAACCGCACCTACTTTGGTTGCCCTAGTTGTAAAGCCCTTGCAGATGCTTACGGGATGGAAGCTGGGGAGAGAGCCACGTTCTACCTCGAGTACGATCATGACGAGATCATGGTCTACTACAAGCCTGCTGACAGCGATGATGGTGCACTTACTCCGGACTATGACCCTGTCCCCGCCCGCCGAAAAGTCGTAGTTAGCTAGTTGGCTTGCATGGAAGATATCATGTTATTATCACCTCTATTTATTTGAACTTGTACATTCATATGTGTGTTATTTTGCCTACTTTGTTGAACTATATCAATAAGTGCATTATGGAACCTAAATGATGTAATTGGGTCTATCTATAATTGATTTAGTGACTTTCTTAAAGTGGATTATGATGTCATTTTGGCTGAAATCATTGTTGTACAACTTTTATTTCATATTTAAAAATCAAAATACTGGCATTGAGAAATCATGGAATGTCACAACTGATAACTAATATTGCTGGCGTGGACAACGCGCCACGTCATTACCGTCCAAAATACTGATGGCGTAGGTTCCAACGCCAATGCTAATTTTTAACACTGGCGCCATATGGGTGGGGTCGGGTGTCCACGCCACCAAGGCTGTTTTTGGCACGTCGTAGCTGGGCTTTTCTCCACTAGTGATTTTCTTGTCATAGAGGATGCCAGAAGTTTGGTGCCACTTCATCCACCCAACTTTGACTGGATGGCTCACATCTTCATCGATATCATCTTGTTTTTCAGCATTGACCTCAAATATCGAGAGGTTTATCTTCACAACTCTAACTTTCTATTAACCCTTGTCTAACGATAGCACCACACATCCGCATTCAACATACACCATGTGATAAGGTTTATCCTTGAATATCCTTTGTGACCTCATCCATCACCAAAGCAAACAAATAAGGACTCAAAGTTGACCCTTGATGCAAACTTATTTTAATAGGAAAGTCATTTATGTTGCCATCACTTGTTTCATACGGGGCCTAAAATTCCTCTAGAACTCCTTTGTTCCAAACAGAGCTTTACGGTCACTATTGATGACGTGCCTTCCGTGATTTTTGTAGTATTTAGCGATTCATGTGTTGTACTTGTATTTTAGGGCTGCGATGTTTATTCAGTGGGAGGAGACCTTTTTGTCGACTACAAAGTCGCGTGTGGTGACTTCATTAATCTAAAAATGTTGTGTCGACTCAGTATCTTGGAAGTGCTCATAGGATAAGATGTGTGTGCGACCTTGTGTGCGTTCATAAGAATGCGTATATGCGAGAATCTGCATTTGTAATGTGTTATAAAAAAGGGTTGTATCCGGTTTTCCAAAAGTTCACTGGGGAAAATGGCATTTGCCAACATCATGCCATTTTTTAGAACGCATGCCATTTTTCTTAGAGGCACATGATAGTCTCTGTTAGAGCATCTTCAACACGCGCCGAACGCGCGACGCGCTAAATTCTGGTTTACGGCTCGCCCTTCGTCAGGTTTGGCGCGGCGCGCAGCGCTGGCTTCAGCGGCCGCGTTAAAATGCAGCGCGCGCGCGTAGCTCCAGCAGACGCGCTGAATGCAGCACGCACGCTCATGCTACAACATTTTTTTAATTAACTTTGCATAGATAAAATGATACATAGTTCTATCTTAGATAAAAACGATACATGGTTCATCATAGCATAGATAAAAAAGATACAAAGATATTTTACATAGTTCCAAAGCATAGATAGATAGAACTACGGTGCAACTAGATAGGAAAAAACTACGGTGCAACGAGACAAACTACGGTGACTCCCAGCCGTCATCATCATCACCATCATCATCCTCGGTGGTGTTGTCCGAGGTATCGAGCCACATGTCATCCCAACGCAGATCGTTGGGGAAAAGATCGACCGCCCGCCGTTCTCGATGATATCGCACTGCGATAAGGCCAGTGCCTTGCGCCGACGCCTGTCGGCACGCTCCACGCGGCGCCTTGTCGTCCTCTCTGCCCAGAACTCGTTCTCGGCGGTGACGTCCTTCGTGTGGCGACAGCGCCACTCCGCCATGGCTCGCTCGTCCTCCTCGGCGATGAGGAGGCGGCGCTGCTGCAGCACGTGGTCCACACGGTCCTGGTCGGTGATGAGACGAGGCGGAGGGGTGAGGCGTTGCGCCTGCTCGCGCATGAAGACGTCCCGAAAGTTCATCTGCGATCGGGGCCTCTCCAAGCGCCACGCCGCCGCCTTGTGCGCGGTCCGGAACGAGCCGATGCAGAGCCGGACGTCGCCGGACCGGATCTCGGCGGAGTACCAGCCCGAGGGGCGCTCGCGGACGTCGCGGTAGCCCGAAGAACCCCGGCGACGCGGCGGCATGGTGGCGCGATGGTGGCGGGGAAAGCGGCGAGAAAGAGCGGTGAGGTGGCGAGGAGGAGGACGCGTGGCAGTGTGCTTGAGCGCGTCGCGAGCGCCGGATTTTATAGGCGCGCGTGAAGCGGCGCGCTAAATCTACCGCGCCAGCTGCCGCTTTCTCCCGCGCGCGGTAATTTCCCGCGACCGCTGGAGCGCGCGAAACCAGGCCGCGCGCGCTAAAAAGCAATTTTATCGCGCGAGCGCGTCTTTTGGCGCGCTTGTTGGAGATGCTCTTAGTAAGGAAAAAATACGGCAAGAACCGTCAGAGACTGCCATAAAAAAACGTTTGTTAACTGCCATAAAAAACGTTTGTTATGAGTTGAAACTGCCAGACAAACCCGTTCGCTTATCATCCAGCCCCAGCGACCGTTCGCAAGGTTGTATTTTTTTTAGGGGTGTTCACGAGTTAGCTTTCCCGTAAAATAAAGCAAAACAACAAAGCACTCTGGGTCTGGGCTTGTGCAAAAATTCAACCGAAAACGAGATAGACAAGCCCAACGAGGCCCAAGGCTTGTCGTGCGGTGTTGCTGTCGGAATGGGAAACCCTATTTGGCGCTGCAGGCGCCCGTTAGTAGTGTTTTTGCAAACGGGCGCCTGCAGCGCTCCTGCGGTAGGCCGGCCCATCTAGGTGTTTCTTCTTTGTATCTTAATTCTGCAAAAAGATGCGCCTGTCCTGAATCGAACCCGCGACCCCGAGACCAATTTTTGGTAGAACAACCACTGCGCCAACGCAGCAGATCTGTTTGAAGGGAAATTTCTCTTTCTTTTATGATATCTTCTCCCGCTTCTTGTTTCCCTTTTCTTTTTTCCTTTTTCGTTTTCCTTTTTTCCTTTTCTGTTTTCTGTTTTTTTCATCCTGGTTCGTCCAATTTGTTTGCAAATACATGAACTTTTCTTTTAAATTGATGATTTCTTTCAAAATTCGATGAACTTTTTCTCAAACCGATGAACTATTTTTTAAATTCAGTGAACTTTTTTTGAAAATCTATGATCTTTTTTAAAAATTGGTGAACTTTTTTCAAATCTGATGAACTTTTTTCCAATTTTGATGAACTTTTTTCAAAATCGTTGACTTTTCCCAAATTGGGTGAACTTTTTTTCAAATTTGATGAACTTTTATCAAAATTGATGAACTTTTTCTCAAAATTGATGAACTTTTTTCTCAAATCGAATGAACTTTTTCCAAAATCGATGAACTTTTTTCAAATCGACTGGACTTTTTCCAAAATCGATGAACTTTTTTCAAAATCGATGAACTATTTTTGAATATTGATGAACTTTTTTCAAAATCAATGAACTATTTTTGAAGATTGATGAACTTTTTCTATTTTTATCAGTTTTTTGTTTTAAATTCGTTATCTTTTGTTTTAACCCGTGAATGATTTTTTTTAATTCCTGATTTTTCAGAAAAGATACACATATTTTTTGAACATTCAATGGTTAACTGGTCAGACCGATCAATTGGTGAACTTTTTTTCCTCAAATTAGTGAACTTGTCCTAATTCAAATAGCGCAGCTAGAGTTCTTAAACAGTGCGCGCTGCATTTGGTCACTAGAAGTTGGGTGGTGTAGTGGTAGCCAGTCTATTGGAGGTTAGTTGCGGGCTGAGTTCGATTCCCCACGATGCCCTGTTTTTTGGTGGTAATTTTGCGCTACAGTATTGCAGTACGTGTTTATGGGCCAGCCCACTAAGATTCTCCTGTGAGCGCCGGTTAGGTTCGCGGGCGCTTAAGGCGCCGACTAGGACCTCCCTGTCGGAATCGCTTTCTGGAGAAGGAAACGGAATCAAATCAAATCGAATTTCAATCCAATGCGCAGACATCTCTACACCTCTTCCCTGTGGGAGACGGAGGCGGAGGCGGTGCCGGAGCGGCCGGCCCCAGGATTATATTAGGAGGAGGAGGCGGAGGCGGTGGCGAAGGTTCTTGTTGCGCCCGCTGCTTCTCCGTGGGTTCGATCTATTAATACGCGCTTCCTGCGGCCCGCAGGTTCGCATCGCTCCCGATCCCCTTTCCGCGAGTTGTTCCAAACCCTTGTTCGATTCGTTTCTCAGATCTTAATCTTTTAGGGCTATTCCAGACCAATCCTCATGGCCGGCTGGACGGATTCCGGCGGCAGCCGAGGGCGAGGAGGAGGAGGAGGCGGCGGCTTCGCGAACCGCGGCGGCGGCAACGCCAACAACATGAACACCAGGTGGAGAGAGAGAAGGCCACCGCAGCAGCCTCAGCCGCAGCCACAGCCTCAGCCGCCGCCGCAGCAGCAGCAGCAGCAACAGCATCAGCACCACCACCAACAACAGCACCACCACCACCAGCAGCAACATCGCTACCGTCCTGTCAACGACAATGGCCACTCCTCGCAGCACCCGCGCCACCCACCGGCGGAGGAGCTGGACCGACACCAAGGGCAGGGAGGCTCCTCCAATTCCACCCGGCGCCCGCGGCCAACTCGTCCACCACAGCCTCGCCCCACCTTCACAGACCACAAGCCGTCTCCTACCTCCACACCCAATGCCAACGAACCGGACGACAAGGCCAGGCGCAATGCTGCCAATTTCGAGTGCAACGTCTGCTTTGACATGGCGGACGACCCCGTCGTCACCAAGTGCGGCCATCTCTTCTGCTGGGACTGCCTCTACCAGTGGCTCCATGTCCACTCCAACCACCGCGAGTGCCCTGTCTGCAAGGGCCAGGTCGCTGACGATGCCATTATACCCATCTATGGACGTGGTGGCTCTGCAGCATCTGTTCACGCTGCACCGCCGAGGCCCACTGGGGCCAGAGTTGAAAGCTCCAGACAGCAGCAGCTGCCGCATTTTGCTGCTTCCAACTTGAATATGATGATGGACGAAGATGATGAAGACGACGACCCCTTTCTTGAGGAGATTAGTCTTCGCTTTGGAGTTAACTCGCTGAGAGGTGGTATGATGATCATACCCGATGATGACATCGAACAAGATTATGATGACTACACTGATCCCTACCTCCACCGCAACTTTGATGAGGTATATGGCCTTGATTTAATGCGACTCCCAATGTTTAGATCTGCTGACGCCGCTGAAGCCGTGATTGGCTCTTCCCGGCGACATGGTCATCATAGTGTTTTTTCTGATGACATTATGGATACATTCTTTGACAACACAACCCATCAGGAGCCAGATTTTGGTTACCGCGGTGGTCGGCGTCAGCGCGGGAGAGCAAGAGGAGCAACATCTGCAGATCATTTCAACGATCACATCGTTGGCATGGTGTTGGGGAGTAGCTTGAGGATCGAGGACAGCAGCGGTGCATCTTACCGTGACACCGGTGCTGGTCCTCATCATATTAATAATACAGGTGGTTCCTCTCGGCCTAATGGTGGATGGACCGAGAGAAGAGGAAGAAGCAACCGTAATTCGAATTCCGGTGGTGGAAGAGGAGCGCAGAATAGCAGGAGGCAAGGAGCAAATTACAATTGATCATGGCCTGAAAGTGGCACTCAAATAAATCCAGCCTTGAATTATTCTTTCTTCTGATTCTCTGTTCTGTTACTTTTGTAGTCGCCCCATCTGGGCACTTTGATAAGCATATATTTGACTATTGGGGTGAATGTTTCTTCTCGTTGATGCAATTAACATTACATGTGGTTATATACTCTTTGCCATTGCATGCTATATTACTTCATGGTATGGTTCTATTGATGCTATAGATAATTTGATTGGTACAGAAGGTGGCCGTGCTGTAGATCCTATGTAAATGTTAGTTTGATTCCTGCTTGTTGGGTAGAATTAGGAAGTAGTATGACCAGGACAAGAACTCGGCCCAGTTAGGATAGAGCAAACGGACTCCGGCTCCAACAAAACACACTCAAAGCCAACTACTGTCTAAATTATCACCATCCATCTCTTTGGCAAACTTCCATGGCTGTAATTCAGAAAAATGAGATTGGCCAATTCAGGCTCCTTCGCCTGGAGCGCCAGATTTCTGAAAACCGGGCACCGTGCCGTTTCCATACGCTCCAGGCGATTAAGATAATCAGAGTGTCAAACTCCCTCTTGCTGCACTTGGGAATCAGGTTTCTAGCGTGCAGCCACCAGACTGTCAACAGGGAAGAAGTTCTGTTCAGAAGACATGGTACCAAACCTGTTGAGATCTTGCATACAGAGATAACAGGAAGCCATGTCATCTTGAAGGCTATGCAGGACTCTGTGATCTGACGTCCAGATCCTGTACTGCGACTTATTTGCTTGGCTAGTTATCAATAACAGGATCTGGACGGCCGACAGGCTTCAACGCCGGGGTTGGCCTAACTGCGACCATTGCCCACTATGCAAACAAGTTCAAGAATCCGCGGCCCACCTACTGTTTCAATGCCGCTACACGGTTCGAGTTTGGGGAATGATCAAGTCTTGGCTTGGCTTGGTGGATGTGCACCCTTCTACTTGGATCGCTACCCATTTGGTAAAGGCCTGGTGGAACCTTATCAATTTCAATATGTCGCAATCTAGACGGCCGATGATGTCCCTCACTATGCTTATCTCGTGGAAAATTTAGGACGAGAGAAACGCACGTGTGTTCCGTAACACCGCGGTGCCGGTAGGGGTTCTTGTTGCTAGAATAAAAGATGTATCCAAGCTAAGGTATCTTGCAGGGGCAAAGTGTTGGAAATATACCCTAGAGGCAATAATAAAATGATTATTATTATATTTCCTTGTTCATGATAATTGTCTGTTATTCATGCTATAATTGTGTTATCCGGAAATCGTAATACACGTGTGAATACATAGACCACAACATGTCCCTGTTGGAAATATGCCCTAGAGGCAATAATAAAAGGATTATTATTATATTTCCTTGTTCATGATAATTGTCTTTTATTCATGCTATAATTGTATTATCCGGAAATCGTAATACATGTGTGAATACATAGACCATAATATGTCCCTAGTAAGCCTCTAGTTGACTAGCTCGTTGATCAACAGATAGTCATGGTTTCCTGACTATGGACATTAGATGTCATTGACAACGGGATCACATCATTAGGAGAATGATGTGATGGACAAGACCCAATCCTAAGCATAGCACAAGATCGTGTAGTTCGTTTTGCTAGAGCTTTTCCAATGTCAAGTATCTCTTCCTTAGACCATGAGATCGTGTAACTCCCGGATACCGTAGGAGTGCTTTGCGTGTACCAAACGTCACAACGTAACTGGGTGACTATAAAGGTGCACTACAGGTATCTCCGAAAGTGTCTGTTGGGTTGACACGGATCGAGACTGGGATTTGTCACTCCGTATGACGGAGAGGTATCTCTGGGCCCACTCGGTAATGCATCATCATAATGAGCTCAAAGTGACCAAGTGTCTGGTCACGGGATCATGCATTACGGTACGAGTAAAGTGACTTGCCGGTAACGAGACCTAACGAGGTATTGGGATACCGACGATCGAGTCTCGGGCAAGTAACGTACCGATTGACAAAGGGAATTGTATACGGGGTTGCTTGAATCCTCGACATCGTGGTTCATCCGATGAGATCATCGAGGAGCATGTGGGAGCCAACATGGGTATCCAGATCCCGCTGTTGGTTATTGACCGAAGAGCCGTCTCGGTCATGTCTACGTGTCTCCCGAACCCGTAGGGTCTACACACTTAAGGTTCGGTGACGCTAGGGTTGTATGAATATGAGTATGCAGTAAACCGAAAGTTGTTCGGAGTCCCGGATGAGATCCCAGACGTCACGAGGAGTTCCGGAATGGTCCGGAGGTAAAGAATATATATAGGAAGTGCAGTTTCGGCCACCGGGAAAGTTTCGGGGGTCACCGGTATTGTACCGGGACCACCGGAAGGGTCCCGGGGGTCCTCCGGGTGGGGCCACCTATCCCGGAGGGGGCCATGGGCTGAAGTGGGAGGGGAACCAGCCCCTGGTGGGCTGGTGCGCCCCCCTGGGCCCCCCTCTGCGCCTAGGGTTGGCAACCCTAGGGAGGGGGCGCCTCCACTTGCCTTGGGGGGCACTCCACCCCCCTTGGCCGCCGCCCCCCTAGAGATCCCATCTCTAGGGCCGGCGCCCCCCCTGGGGGCCTATATAAAGGAAGGGGGGAGCCAGCCCCTGGTGGGCTGGTGCGCCCCCCTGGGTCCCCCTCTGCGCCTAGGGTTGGGAACCCTAGGGGAGGGGGCGCCTCCACTTGCCTTGGGGGGCACTCCACCCCCTTGGCCGCCGCCCCCTAGAGATCCCATCTCTAGGGCCGGCGCCCCCCTGGGGGCCTATATAAAGGAAGGGGGGAGGAAGGGAAGCCGCACCTGAAGTTTTGGCGCCTCCCTCTCCCCTTGCTACACCTCCTCCTCCCGTAGTTGCTTGGCGAAGCCCTGCCGAAACTCTGCTGCATCCACCACCATGCCGTCATGCTGCTGGATCTTCATCAACCTCTCCTTCCCCCTTGCTGGATCAAGAAGGAGGAGACGTCATCCGCTCCGTACGTGTGTTGAACGCGGAGGTGCTGTCCGTTCGGCACTTGGTCATCGGTGATTTGGATCACGACGAGTACGACTCCATCATCCCCGTTCTCTTGAACGCTTCCGCTCGCGATCTAGAAAGGTATGTAGATGCACTCCTATCACTCGTTGCTTAGATGAACTCTTAGATGGATCTTGGTGAAATCGTAGAATTTTTTTATTTTCTGCAACGTTCCCCATCAGTGGCATCATGAGCTAGGTCTATGCGTAGTTCTCTATTGCACGAGTAGAACACAAATCTGTTGTGGGCGTAGATCTTGTCAACTTGCTTGCCGCTACTAGTCTTATTTTGCTTCAGCGGTATTGTGGGATGAAGCGGCCCGGACCGACCTTACACGTACGCTTACGTGAGACAGGTTCCACCGACTGACATGCACTAGTTGCATAAGGTGGCTAGCGGGTGTCTGTCTCTCCCACTTTAGTTGGAGCGGATTCGATGAAAAGGGTCCTTATGAAGGGTAAATAGAAGTTGACAAAATCACGTTGTGGTTATTCTTAGGTAAGAAAAATGTTTTTTCTAGAACCCAATTGCAGCCACGTAAAAGATGCAACAACAATTAGAGGACGTCTAACTTGTTTTTGCAGCAATTGTCTTGTGATATGATATGGCCAAAAGTTGTGATGAATGATGAATGATATATTGTGATGTATGAGATCATATTCTTGTAATAGGAATCACGACTTGCATGAGAATGAGTATGACAACCGGCAGGAGCCATAGGAGTTGTCTTTATTTTTGTATGACCTGCGTGTCATTGAAGAACGCCATGTAAATTACTTTACTGCTAAACGCGTTAGCCATAGAAGTAGAAGTAGTCGTTGGCGTGACAACTTCATGAAGACACGGTCATGGAGATCATTATGATGGAGATCATGGTGTCATGCCGGTGACAAAGATGATCATGGAGCCCCGAAGATGGAGATCAAAGGAGCTATATGATATTGGCCATATCATGTCACTATTATATAATTGCATGTGATGTTTATTATGTTTATGCATCTTGTTTACTTAGAACGACGATAGTAAATAAGATGATCCCTTATAATAATTTCAAGAAAGTGTTCCCCCTAACTATGCGTCGTTGCTAAAGTTCGTCGTTTCGAAGCACCACGTGATGATCGGGTGTGATAGATTCTTACGTTCACATACAATGGGTGTAAGACAGTTTTACACATGCAAAAACACTTAGGGTTAACTTGACTAGCCTAGCATGTACAGACATGGCCTCGGAACACGGAGACCGAAAGGTCGAACATGAGTCGTATGGAAGATACGATCAACATGGAGATGTTCACCGATGATGACTAGTCCGTCTCACGTGATGATCGGACATGGCCTAGTCGACTCGGATCGTGTAACACTTAGATGACTAGAGGGATGTCTAATCTGAGTGGGAGTTCATTAAATAATTTGATTAGATGAACTTAATTATCATGAACTTAGTCTAAAACCTTTGCAAATATGTCTTGTAGATCAAATGGCCAACGCTCATGTCAACATGAACTTCAACACGTTCCTAGAGAAAACCAAGCTGAAAGATGATGGCAGCAACTATACGGACTGGGTCCGGAACCTGAGGATCATCCTCATAGTTGCCAAGAAAGCATATGTCCTAGAAGGACCGCTAGGTGAAGCACCCATCCCAGAGAACCAAGACGTTATGAACGCTTGGCAGTCACGTGCTGATGATTACTCCCTCGTTCAGTGCGGCATGCTTTACAGCTTAGAACCGGGGCTCCAAAAGTATTTTGAGCAACACGGAGCATATGAGATGTTCGAGGAGCTGAAAATGGTTTTCCAAGCTCATGCCCGGGTCGAGAGATATGAAGTCTCCGACAAATTCTATAGCTGTAAGATGGAGGAAAACAGTTCTGTCAGTGAGCACATACTCAAAATGTCTGGGTTGCACAACCGCCTGTCCCAGCTGGACATTAACCTCCCGGATGAGGCGGTCATTGACAGAATCCTTCAGTCGCTCCCACCGAGCTACAAGAGCTTTGTGATGAACTACAATATGCAGGGGATGGTGAAAACTATTCCTGAAGTATTTTCAATGCTGAAGTCGACAGAGGTAGAAATCAAGAAAGAACATCAAGTGTTGATGGTCAGTAAAACCACCAAGTTCAAGAAGGGCAAGGGCAAGAAGAACTTCAAGAAGGACAGCAAGGATGTTGTCGCGCCCGGTAAGCCAGCTGCCGGGAAGAAGTCAAAGAATGGACCCAAGCCTGAGACTGAGTGCTTTTATTGCAAAGGGAAGGGTCACTGGAAGCGGAACTGCCCCAAATACTTAGCGGGCAAGAAGGCCGGCAACACTAAAGGTATATTTGATATACATGTAATTGATGTGTACCTTACCCGTACTCGTAGTAACTCCTGGGTATTTGATACCGGTGCTGTTGATCATATTTGTAACTCACAGCAGGAGCTGCGGAATAAGCGGAGACTGGCGAAGGACGAGGTGACAATGCACGTCGGGAATGGTTCCAAGATCGATGTGATCGCCGTCGGCACGCTACCTCTACATTTACCTACGGATTAGTTTTAAACCTTAATAATTGTTATTTAGTGCCAAGTTTGAGCATGAACATTGTATCTGGATCTCGTTTGATACGAGATGGCTACTCATTTAAATCCGAGAATAATGGTTGTTCTATTTATATGAGAGATATGTTTTATGGTCATGCCCCGATGGTCAATGGTTTATTCTTAATGAATCTCGAACGTAATGTTACACATATTCATAGTGTGAATACCAAAAGATGTAAAGTTGATAACGATAGTCCCACATACTTGTGGCACTGCCGCCTTGGTCACATTGGTGTCAAGCGCATGAAGAAGCTCCATGCTGATGGACTTTTAGAGTCTCTCGATTATGAATCATTTGACACATGCGAACCATGCCTCATGGGCAAAATGACCAAGACTCCGTTCTCCGGAACAATGGAGCGAGCAACCAACTTATTGGAAATCATACATACCGATGTGTGCGGTCCAATGAGCATTGAGGCTCACGGAGGATATCGTTATGTTCTCACTCTCACTGATGACTTGAGTAGATATGGGTATGTCTACTTAATGAAACATAAGTCTGAGACCTTTGAAAAGTTTAAGGAATTTCAGAATGAGGTAGAGAATCAACATGACCGAAAGATAAAGTTCCTACGATCAGATCGTGGAGGAGAATACTTAAGTTACGAATTTGGTACACACTTAAGGAAATATGGAATCGTTTCACAACTCACGCCGCCTGGAACACCTCAGTGTAACGGTGTGTCCGAACGTCGTAATCGCACTCTATTGGATATGGTGCGATCTATGATGTCTCTTACCGATTTACCATTATCATTTTGGGGATACGCTCTAGAGACAGCTACATTCACTTTAAATAGGGCTCCGTCTAAATCCTTTGAGACGACACCGTATGAATTATGGTTTGGGAAGAAACCTAAGCTGTCGTTTCTAAAAGTTTGGGGATGCGATGCTTATGTCAAGAAACTTCAACCTGAAAAGCTCGAACCCAAGTCGGAAAAATGCGTCTTCATAGGATACCCTAAGGAAACCATTGGGTATACCTTCTACTTAAGATCCGAGGGCAAGATATTTGTTGCCAAGAACGGATCCTTTCTGAAAAAAGAGTTTCTCACGAAAGGAGTAAGTGGGAGGAAAGTAGAACTCGATGAAGTACTACCTCTTGAACCGGAAAGTAGTGCAGCTTAGGAAAATGTTCCCGTGGTGCCTACACCAACTGGAGAGGAAATTAATGATGATGATCAAGGTACTTCGGATCAAGTTGCTACTGAACTTCATAGGTCCACTAGGACACGTTCCACACCGGAGTGGTATGGCAACCCTGTCCTGGAAACCATGTTGTTAGACAACGGTGAACCTTCAAACTATGAAGAAGCGATGGCGGGCCCAAATTCCAACAAATGGCTTGAAGCCATGCAATCCGAGATAGAATCCCTATATGAAAACAAAGTATGGACTTTGACAGACTTGCCCGATGATCGGCGAGCGATAGAAAACAAATGGATCTTTAAGAAGAAGACGGACGCGGATGGTAATATTACCATCTATAAAGATCGACTTGTCGCTAAGGCTTATCGACAAGTTCAAGGGGTTGACTACGATGAGACATTCTCTCCCGTAGCAAAGCTGAAGTCCGTCCGAATCATGTTAGCAATTGCTGCATACTATGATTATGAGATATGGCAGATGGACGTCAAAACGGCATTCCTTAACGGACATCTTAAGGAAGAACTGTATATGATGCAGCCGGAAGGTTTTGTCGATCCTAAGAATGCTAACAAGGTATGCAAGCTCCAGCGATCCATTTATGGGCTGGTGCAAGCATCTCGGAGTTGGAACATTCGCTTTGATGAGATGATCAAAGCGTTTGGGTTTATGCAGACTTATGGAGAAGCCTGCGTTTACAAGAAAGTGAGTGGGAGCTCTGTAGCATTTCTCATATTATATGTAGATGACATACTCTTGATGGGAAATGATATAGAACTTTTGGACAACATTAAGGCCTACTTGAACAAGTGTTTTTCAATGAAGGACCTTGGAGAAGCTGCTTATATATTAGGCATCAAGATCTATAGGGATAGATCGAGACGCCTCATAGGTCTTTCACAAAGCACATACCTTGATAAGATATTGAAGAAGTTCAAAATGGATTAGTCCAAGAAAGGGTTCTTGCCCATGTTACAAGGTGTGAGATTGAGCTCGGCTCAATGCCCGACCACGGCAAAAGATAAAGAAGAGATGAGTGTCATCCCATATGCTTCAGCCATAGGATCTATTATGTATGCCATGTTGTGTACCAGACCTGATGTAAACCTTGCTGTAAGTTTGGTAGGTAGGTACCAAAGTAATCCCGGCAAGGAACACTGGACAGCGGTCAAGAATATCCTGAAGTACCTGAAAAGGACTAAGGACATGTTTCTCATTTATGGAGGTGACGAAGAGCTCGTCGTAAAGGGTTACGTCGATGCTAGCTTCGACACAGATCTGGATGACTCTAAGTCACAAACCGGATACGTGTATATGTTGAATGGTGGAGCAGTAAGCTGGTGCAGCTGTAAGCAGAGCGTCATGGCGGGATCTACATGTGAAGCGGAGTACATGGCAGCCTCGGAGGCAGCGCATGAAGCAATCTGGGTGAAGGAGTTCATCACCGACCTAGGAGTCATACCCAATGCGTCGGGGCCGATCAAACTCTTCTGTGACAACACTGGAGCTATTGCCCTTGCCAAGGAGCCCAGGTTTCACAAGAAGACCAGGCACATCAAGCGTCGTTTAAACTCCATCCGTGAAAATATTCAAGATGGAGACATAGATATTTGCAAAGGACATACGGATCTGAATGTCGCAGATCCGTTGACTAAACCTCTTTCGCGAGCAAAACATGATCAACACCAGAACTCTATGGGTGTTTGAATCATCACAATGTAACTAGATTATTGACTCTAGTGCAAGTGGGAGACTGTTGGAAATCTGCCCTAGAGGCAATAATAAAAGGATTATTATTATATTTCCTTGTTCATGATAATTGTCTTTATTCATGCTATAATTGTATTATCCGGAAATCGTAATACACGTGTGAATACATAGACCATAATATGTCCCTAGTAAGCCTCTAGTTGACTAGCTCGTTGATCAACAGATAGTCATGGTTTCCTGACTATGGACATTAGATGTCGTTGATAACGGGATCACATCATTAGGAGAATGATGTGATGGACAAAGACCCAATCCTAAGCATAGCACAAGATCGTGTAGTTCGTTTTGCTACAGCTTTTCCAATGTCAAGTATCTTTTCCTTAGACCATGAGATCGTGTAACTCCCGGATACCGTAGGAGTGCTTTGTGTGTACCAAACGTCACAAGTAACTGGGTGACTATAAAGGTGCACTACAGGTATCTCCGAAAGTGTCTGTTGGGTTGACACGGATCGAGACTGGGATTTGTCACTCCGTATGATGGAGAGGTATCTCTCGGCCCACTCGGTAATGCATCATCATAATGAGCTCAAAGTGACCAAGTGTCTGGTCACGGGATCATGCATTACGGTACGAGTAAAGTGACTTGCCGGTAACGAGACTTAACGAGGTATTGGGATACCGACGGTCGAGTCTCGGGCAAGTAACGTACCGATTGACAAAGGGAATTGTATACGGGGTTGCTTGAATCCTCGACATCGTGGTTCATTCGATGAGATCATCGAGGAGCATGTGGGAGCCAACATGGGTATCCAGATCCCGCTGTTGGTTATTGACCGGAGAGCTGTCTCGGTCATGTCTACGTGTCTCCCGAACCCGTAGGGTCTACACACTTAAGGTTCGGTGACGCTAGGGTTGTATGAATATGAGTATGCAGCAAACCGAAAGTTGTTCGGAGTCCCGTATGAGATCCCGGACATCACGAGGAGTTCCGGAATGGTCCGGAGGTAAAGAATTATATATAGGAAGTGCAGTTTCGGCCACCGGGAAAGTTTCGGGGGTCACCGGTATTGTACCGGGACCACCGGGTGGGGCCACCTATCCCGAAGGGCCCCATGGGCTGAAGTGGGAGGGGAACCAGCCCTTGGTGGGCTGGTGCGCCCCCCCGGGCCCCCCTCTGCGCTTAGGGTTGGGAACCCTAGGGGAGGGGGCGCCTCCACTTGCCTTGAGGGGCACTCCACCCCCCTTGGCCGCCGCCCCCCCTAGAGATTCCATCTCTAGGGCCGGCGCCCCCTTAGAGATCCCATCTCTAGGGCCGGAGCCCCCCTGGGGGCCTATATAAAGGAAGGGGGGAGGGAGGGCAGCCGCACCTGAAGTTTTGGCGCCTCCCTCTCCCCTTGCTACACCTCCTCCTCCCGTAGTTGCTTGGCGAAGCCCTGTCGGAACTCTGCTGCATCCACCACCACGCCGTCGTGCTACTGGATCTTCATCAACCTCCCCTTCCCCCCTGCTGGATCAAGAAGGAGGAGACGTCATCCGCTCCATACGTGTGTTGAACGCGGAGGTGCTGTCCGTTCGGCACTTGGTCATCGGTGATTTGTATCACGGCGAGTACGACTCCATCATCCCCGTTCTCTTGAACGCTTCCGCTCGCGATCTACAAAGGTATATAGATGCACTCCTATCACTCGTTGCTTAGACGAACTCTTAGATGGATCTTGGTGAAACCATAGAATTTTTTTTATTTTCTGCAACGTTCCCCAACAGTCCCTAGTGAGCCTCTAGTTGACTAGCTCGTTGATCAACAGATAGTCATGGTTTCTTGACTATGGACATTGGATGTCATTGATAACGGGATCACATTATTAGGAGAATGATGTGATGGACAAGACCCAATCCTAAGCATAGCACAAGATCGTGTAGTTCGTTTGCTAGAGCTTTTCCAATGTCAAGTATCATTTCCTTAGACCATGAGATCGTGTAACTCCCATATGCCGTAGGAGTGCTTTGGGTGTACCAAACGTCACAACGTAACTGGGTGACTATAAAGGTATACTACGGGTATCCCCGAAAGTATGTGTTGGGTTGACACAGATCGAGACTAGGATTTGTCACTCCGTATGACGGAGAGGTATCTCTGGGCCCACTCGGTAATGCATCATCATAATGAGCTCAATGTGACCAAGTGTTTGGTCACGGGATCATGCATTACGGTACGAGTAAAGTGACTTGCCGGTAACGAGATTGAACGAGGTATTGGGATACCAACGATCGAATCTCGGGCAAGTAACGTACCGATTGACAAAGGGAATTGTATACGGGATTACTTGAATCCTCGACATCATGGTTCATCTGATGAGATCATCGAGGAGCATGTGGGAACCAACATGGGTATCCAGATCCCGCTATTTGTTATTGACCGGAGAGTCGTCTCGGTCATGTCTTCATGTCTCCCGAACCCGTAGGGTCTACACACTTAAGGTTCGGTGACGCTAGGGTTATAGAGATATTAGTATGCAGTAACCCGAAAGTTTTTCGGAGTCCTGGATGAGATCTCGGACATCACGAGGAGTTCCAGAATGGTCCGGAGGTGAAGAACTATATATAGGAAGTCCAGTTTCGGCCATCGGAAAAGTTTCGGGGGTCACCGGTATTGTACCGGGACCACCGGAAGGGTCCTGGGGGTCCACCGGGTGGGGCCACCTATCCCGGAGGACCCCATGGGCTGAAGTGGGAGGGGGAACCAGCCCCTGGTGGGCTGGTGCGCCCCCCTTGGTCCTCCTCTACGCCTAGGGTTGGAAACCCTAGGGGTGGGGGGCGCCCCACTTGGCTTGGGGGGCAAGCCACCCCCTTGCCCCCCTTGAGATCCAATCTCTAGGGGGTCGGCACCCCCCCAGGGCCCCTATATAAAGAGGGGGAGAGGGAGGGATGCGCACCCATGCTCCTGGCACCTCCCTCTCCCTCTGCAACACCTCTCCCTCTCGTAGAGCTCGGCAAAGCCTTGCCGAGATTACTGCTACTTCCACCACCACGTCGTTGTGCTCCTGGATCTCCATCAACCTCTCCTTTCCCCTTGCTGGATCAAGAAGGAGGAGACATCTTCCCAACCGTACGTGTGTTGAAGGCGGAGGTGTTGTCCGTTCAGCACTAGGATCATCGGTGATTTGGATCACGGCGAGTATGACTCCCTCAACCCCATTTTCTTGAACGCTTCCGTGCGCGATCTACAAGGGTATGTAGATGCTATCCTCTCTCTAGTTGGTAGAAGACTACATAGATTGATCTTGGTGAAGCGTAGAAATTTTTTATTTTCTGCAACATTCCCCAACAGTGGCATCATGAGCTAGGTCTATGCGTAGTTTTCTTTGCACGAGTAGAACACAAATTTGTTGTGGGCGTAGATGTTGTCAATTTTCTTGCCACTACTAGTCTTATCTTGTTTCGGCGGCATCGTGGGATGAAGCGGCCCGGACCGACCTTACACGTACGCTTACGTGAGACAAGTTCCACCGACTGACATGCACTAGTTGCATAAGGTGGCTAGCGGGTGTCTGTCTCTCCCACTTTAGTCGGATCGGATTCGATGAAAAAGGTCCTTATGAACGGTAAATAGAAATTGGCATATCACGTTGTGGCTTTTACGTAGGTAAGAAACGTTCTTGCTAGAACCCTATTGCAGCCACGTAAAAACATGCAACAACAATTAGAGGACGTCTAACTTGTTTTTGCAGCATATGCCTTTGTGATGTGATATGGCCAAAAGTTTGTGATGAATGATATATATGTGATGTATGAGATCATGTTCTTGTAATAGGAATCATGACTTGCATGTCGATGAGTATGACAACCGGCAGGAGCCATAGGAGTTGTCTTATTTATTGTATGACCTGCGTGTCAATGAATAAACGCCATGTAATTACTTTAATTTATTGCTAAACCGTTAGCCATAGTAGTAGAAGTAATAGTTGGCGAACAACTTCATGGAGACACGATGATGGAGATCATGATGATGGAGATCATGGTGTCTTGCCGGAGATGAAGATGATCATGGCGCCCTGAAGATGGAGATCAAAGGAGCAATATGATATTGGCCATATCATGTCACTATTTGATTGCATGTGATGTTTATCATGTTTTTGCATCTTATTTGCTTAGAACGACGGTAGTAAATAAGATGATCCATTCTAATAATTTCAAGAAAGTGTTCCCCCTAACTGTGCGCCGTTGCGAAAGTTCGTTGTTTCAAAGCACCACGTGATGATCGGGTGTGATAGATCCTAACGTTCACATACAACGGGTGTAAGACAGATTTACACATGCAAAACACTTAGGTTTACTTGACGAGCCTAGCATGTACAGACATGGCCTCGGAACACAAGAGACCGAAAGGTCGAACATGAGTCGTATGGAAGATACGATCAACATGGAGATGTTCACCGATGATGACTAGTCTGTCTCACGTGATGATCAGACACGGTCTAGTTGAGTCAGATCATGTATCACTTAGATGACTAGAGGGATGTCTAATCTGAGTGGGAGTTCATTAAATAATTTGATTAGATGAACTTAATTATCATGAACTTAGTCTAAAAACCTTTGAAAAATGTCTTGTAGATCAAATGGCCAACGCTCATGTCAACCTCAACTAGAACGCGTTCCTAGAGAAAACCAAGCTGAAAGATGATGGCAGCAACTATACAGACTGGGTCCGGAACCTGAGGATCATCCTCATAGCTGCCAAAAAAGCATATGTCCTAGAAGGACCGCTAGGTGACGCACCCATCCCAGAGAGCCAAGACGTTATGAACGCTTGGCATTCACATGCTGATGATTACTCCCTCGTTCAGTGCAGCATGCTTTACAGCTTAGAACCGGGGCTCCAAAAGCTTTTTGAGCAACACGGAGCATATGAGATGTTCGAAGAGCTGAAAATGGTTTTCCAAGCTCATGCCCGGGTCGAGAGATATGAAGTCTCCGACAATTTCTACAGTTGTAAGATGGAGGAAAATAGTTCTGTCAGTGAGCACATACTCAAAATGTCTGGGTTGCACAACCGCCTGTCCCAGCTGGACATTAACCTCCCGAACGAGGCGGTCATTGACAAAATCCTTCAGTTGCTCCCACCTAGCTACAAGAGCTTTGTGATGAACTACAATATGCAGGGGATGGTGAAAACTATTCCTGAAGTATTTTCAATGCTGAAATCAGTGGAGGTGGAAATCAAAAAGGAACATCAAGTGTTGATGGTCAATAAAACCACTAAGTTCAAGAAAGGCAAGGGTAAGAAGAACTTCAAGAAGGACGGCAAGGGAGTTGCCGCGCCCGGTAAGCCAGTTGTCGGGAAGAAGCCAAGGAATGGACCCAAACCTGAGACTGAGTGCTTTTATTGCAAGGGAAGCGGACACTGGAAGCGGAACTGCCCCAAATACTTAGCGGACAAGAAGGCCGGCAACACTAAAGGTATATGTGATATACATGTAATTGATGTGTACCTTACCAGTACTCGTAGTAGCTCCTGGGTATTTGATACCGGTGCGGTTGCTCATATTTGTAACTCAAAACAGGAGCTGCAGAATAAGCGGAGACTGGCGAAGGACGAGGTGACGATGCGCGTCGGGAATGGTTCCAAGGTCGATGTGATCGCCGTCGGCATGCTACCTCTACATTAACCTACGAGATTAGTTTTAAACCTCAATAATTGTTATTTAGTGCCAGCTTTGAGCATGAACATTATATCTGGATCTCGTTTAATACAACATGGCTACTCATTTAAATCCAAGAATAATGGTTGTTCTATTTATATGAGAGATATGTTTTATGGTCATGCCCCGATGGTCAATGGTTTATTCTTAATGAGTCTCGAACGTGATGTTACACATATTCATAGTGTGAATACCAAAAGATGTAAAGTTGATAACGATAGTCCCACATACTTGTGGCACTGCCGCCTTGGTCACATTGGTGTCAAGCGCATGAAGAAGCTCCATGCTGATGGACTTTTAGAGTCTCTCGATTATGAATCATTTGACACATGCGAACCATGCCTCATGGGCAAAATGAACAAGAATCCGTTCTCCGGAACAATGGAGCGGGCAACCAACTTATTGGAAATCATACATACTGATGTGTGCGGTCCAATGAGCGTTGAGGCTCGCGGAGGATATCGTTATGTTCTCACTCCCACTGACGACTTGAGTAGATATGGGTATGTCTACTTGATGAAACACAAGTATGAGACATTTGAAAAGTTTAAGGAATTTCAGAATGAGGTAGAAAATCAACATGGCCGAAAGATAAAATTCTTACGATCAGATCATGGAGGAGAATATTTAAGTCACGAATTTGGTACGCACTTAAGGAAATGTGGAATCGTTTCACAAATCACGCCGCTTGGAACACCTCAGCGTAATGGTGTGTCCGAACGTCGTAATCGCACTTTATTGGATATGGTGTGATCTATGATGTCTCTTACCGATTTACCGCTATCATTTTGGGGATACGCTCTAGAGACAGCTACATTCACTTTAAATAGGGCACCGTCTAAATCCGTTGAGACGACACCGTATGAATTATGGTTTGGTTAGAAACCTAAGCTGTTGTTTCTAAAAGTTTAGGGATGCGATGCTTATGTCAAGAAACTTCAACCTTAAAAGCTCGAATCCAAGTCGGAAAAATGTGTCTTCATAGGATACCCTAAGGAAACCATTCGGTATACTTTCTACCTAAGATCCGAAGGCAAGATCTTTGTTGCCAAGAACGGGTCCTTTTTGGAGAAAGAGTTTCTCTCGAAATAAGTAAGTGGGAGGAAAGTGGAACTTGATGAAGTACTACCTCTTGAACCGGAAAGTATCGCAACTCAGGAAGATGTTCCTGTGGTGCCTGCACCGACTAGAGAGGAAGTTAATGCTGATGATCAAGGTACTTCGGATCAAGTTACTACTGAACTTCATAGGTCCACAAGGACACGTTCCACACCAGAGTGGTATGGCAACCCTGTCCTGGAAATCATGTTCTTAGACAATGGTGAACCTTTGAACTATGAAGAAGCGATGGCGGGCCCAGATTCCAACAAATGGCTTGAAGCCATGCAATCCGAGATAGGATCCATGTATGAAAACGAAGTATGGACTTTGACAGACTTGCCCGATGATCGGCGAGCGATAGAAAACAAATGGATCTTTAAGAAGAAGACGAACGCGGATGGTAATGTTACCATCTATAAAGCTCGACTTGTCGCTAAGGGTTATTGACAAGTTCAAGGGGTTGACTACGATGAGACTTTCTCTCCCGTAGCGAAGCTGAAGTTCGTCCGAATCATGTTAGCAAATGCCGCATACTATGATTATGAGATTTGGCAAATGGACGTCAAAACGGCATTCCTTAACGGCTATCTTAAGGAAGAACTGTATATGATGCAGCTGGAAGTTTTTGTCGATCCTGAGAATGCTAACAAGGTATGCAAACTCCAGCGATCCATTTATGGGCTGGTGTTGCAAGCATCTCAGAGTTGGAACATTTGCTTTGATGAGATGATCAAAGCGTTTGGGTTTATGCAGACTTATGGAGAAGCCTGCGTTTACAAAAAAGTGAATGGGAGCTCTGTAGCATTTCTCATATTATATGTAGATGACATACTTTTGATGGGAAATGATATAGAACTTTTGGATAGCATTAAGGCCTACTTGAATAAGTGTTTTTCAATGAAGGACCTTGGAGAAGCTACTTACATATTAGGCATCAAGATCTATAGGGATAGATCGAGACGCCTCATAGGTCTTTCACAAAGCACATACCTTGATAAGATATTGAAGAAGTTCAATATGGATCAGTCCAAGAAGGGGTTCTTGCCTGTGTTGCAAGGTGTGAAATTGAGCTCAGCTCAATGCCCGACCACGGCAGAAGATAGAGAAAAGATGAGTGTCATCCCCTATGCCTCAGCTATAGGGTCTATTATGTATGCCATGCTGTGTACCAGACCTGATGTAAACCTTGCCGTAAGTTTTCTAGGAAGGTATCAAAGTAATCCCGGCATGGAACACTAGACAGCGGTCAAGAACATCCTGAAGTACCTAAAAAGGACTAAGGATATGTTTCTCATTTATGGAGGTGACGAAGAGCTCGTCGTAATGGGTTACGTCAACGCTAGCTTCGACACAGATCTGGATGACTCTAAGTCACAAACCGGATACTGTATATTTTGAATGGAGGGGCAGTAAGCTGGTGCAGTTGCAAGCAAAGCGTCATGGCGGGGTCTACATGTGAAGCGGAGTACATGGCAGCCTCGGAGGCAGCGCATGAAGCAATCTAGATGAAGGAGTTCATCACCGACCTAGGAGTCATAACCAATGCGTCGGGGCCGATCACTCTCTTCTATGAAAATACTGGAGCTATTGCCCTTGCGAAGGAGCCCAGGTTTCACAAGAAGAGAAGGCACAACAAGCATTGCTTCAACTCCATTCGTGAAAATGTTCAAGATGGAGACATAGATATTTGCATAGTGCATACGGATCTGAATATTGCAGATCCGTTGATTCAACCTCTTCCGCGAGCAAAACATGATCAACACCAGAACTCTATGGGTGTTCGATTCATCACAATGTAACTAGATTATTGACTCTAGTGCAAGTGGGAGACTGTTGGAAATATGCCCTAGAGGCAATAATAAAATGATTATTATTATATTTCCTTGTTCATGATAACTGTCTGTTATTCATGCTATAATTGTGTTATCCGGAAATCGTAATACACGTGTGAATACATAGACCACAATATGTCCCTAGTGAGCCTCTGGTTGACTAGCTCGTTGATCAACAGATAGTCATGGTTTCCTGACTATGGTCATTGGATGTGATTGATAACGGGATCACATTATTAGGAGAATGATGTGATGGACAAGACCCAATCCTAAGCATAGCACAAGATCATGTAGTTCGTTTGCTAGACCTTTTCCAATGTCAAGTATCATTTCCTTAGACCATGAGATCGTGTAACTCCCGGATGCCGTAGGAGTGCTTTGGGTGTACCAAACGTCACAACGTAACTGGGTGACTATAAAGGTATACTACGGGTATCCCCGAAAGTATCTGTTGGGTTGACACGGATCGAGACTGGGATTTGTCACTCCGTATGACGGAGATGTATCTTTGGGCCCACTCGGTAATGCATCATCATAATGAGCTCAATGTGACCAAGTGTTTGGTCACGGGATCATGCATTACAGTACGAGTAAAGTGACTTGTCGGTAACGAGATTGAACGAGGTATTGGGATACCGATGATCGAATCTCGGGCAAGTAACGTACCTATTGACAAAGGGAATTGTATACGGGATTAATTGAATCCTCGACATCGTGGTTCATCCGATGAGATCATCGAGGAGCATGTGGGAACCAACATGGGTATCTAGATCCCGCTGTTTGTTATTGACCGAAGAGTCATCTCGGTCATGTCTGCATGTCTCCCGAACCCGTAGGGTCTACACACTTAAGGTTCGGTGACGCTAGGGTTATAGAGATATTAGTATGCAGTAACCCGAAAGTTGTTCGGAGTCCCGGATGAGATCCCGGACGTCACGAGGAGTTCAGGAATGGTCCGGAGGTGAAGAATTATATATAGGAAGTCCAGTTTCGGCCATCGGGAAAGTCTCGGTGGTCACCGGTATTGTACCGGGACCACCGGAAGGGTCCCGGGGGTCCACCGGGTGGGGCCACCTATCCCGGAGGGCCCCATGGGCTGAAGTGGGAGGGGGAACCAGCCCCTGGTGGGCTAGTGCGCCCCCCTTGGGCCCCCCTAGTTGGTATTGGAGTATTGATGACAAAGTTGGTTGAGGGACTAATGCGTTTATGAGAATTGCAGGATAACGCAGGTAGTGTCCCTCATTGATTCGGTTTACCTACCGGAGATGACCCCTAAAAATGTATGAAGACATTGAAGACAATGGTGGTATGAGAAGATATTCATATTGAAGACTATGACATGAGAAGACATTGCGTGAAGACTATGGAGCGCGAAGACTGTGTGGATTCGTTGCTTCCTTTTCTTCTTTGTTGAGTCATAGGAACCACCGTACTGTTAAGTGGGGTCCAAGTGAACTAAGTCAGAGTGATTGAAGTGATGCTCAACTCAAATCCTATGTCTTCGAGCGAAGACAATGAGAGCAAACCTTATCCAGAGCTGGATGAGTCAGCTTTGCTTGTAGCCCAAGTAAAGTTGCCGCGTGTGTTTGAAATCTGACCGTTGGAACACGTGTCAGTTCCTTAGTGACCCAGGGTCATTTTGGACAAATCAGGTCGGGTTGCCTAGTGGCTATAAATAGCCCACCCCCTACACCATAAATTGGTGGCTGCTCAGAGTTTGTATACGGCTTTTGTCGTTTGAGAGCAACCCACCTCGAAGCATTTGAGAGAGAAAAATCCTTGCGAGGACAAAGCCCAAACACCCAGAGCCAAAGAGTGTTAGGCATCACTGAAGTCTTTCTGTCTGTGTGACCTGAAGACTTATTACACTTGAGGACTGTGAATCCTCCAGCCGGTTAGGCGTCGCGTTCTGAGCATCCAAGAGTCATTGTGGATTGCCGGGTGAACGAAGTCTGTGAAGGTTTGGAAGTCTACCTTGAAGACTTACCAGAGTGATTGGGCGAGGACTAAGTGTCCTTAGCTCAAGGGGAATAAGGTGAAGACATGGTCTTCTGAGTTGAATCTCAGCCTCCCTAACCAGATGTACAGTTGTCACAGCAACTGGAACTGGTCCAACAAATCCTGTGTCTTCAACAAGCAACTGGTTCTATCTCTTCCCTCCTTTACTTTGAGTTTGTCTTCGTGAAGTCATTGCTTATCTGTCTTATCTGATTGACTTCATTGCTTGACTACTATTGTTGATTGGCTTCATACTATCTTCCATCCTGATCCTACTACCTAGCTGCTATTAGTCTTCGTACGTTAACGCTATTGCATACTTGACTATGGCTTGCTTGTTGTAGTTTATCTTCCGCTGCATATCAATTTGGTTATTTCTATTGTTTGTCTATGAAACTTCCATGTTTTGAAGAATTTGATAAAAATCGCCTATTCACCCCCTCTAGTCGATAACTAGGACTTTCAATTGGTATCAGAGCAAGGTACTCCCTTGTTCTGTGTGATTCGGTTTAACCACCTGGAGTTTAGCTATGTCGACTGTAGGGATAATCAAAGTCTCTGCTGCTTGCCTCGTGTTCGATGGAACAGAATATCCCTACTGGAAGAATAAGATGTGCATGCATCTTGAAGCCATTGATGTCGACCTCTGGTATGTCGTCAAGAATGGCGTTCCCAAAACTGGTGAAGGTGCCACCCATACTGATGTCAAGAAGTTCATTCAGCTGGACTCGACTGCAAAGAACATCATCTGTGGTCATCTGACCAAAGGATAGTATGGCCGCGTGAGTGCTCTGGAAACGTCAAAGCTAGTCTGGGACTGGCTATCCAAGGTCAATGAAGGCGTCTCTACTCAAAGAGACCAGAGAATCAGTGTTCTTCGCAATCTCTTCAACCGCTTCAAGAGAAACAATAATGAAAATGTCCAGCTCACGTTTGATCGCCTCACCGACATCACAAATGAGCTTCAGGCTCTCGGCGCCACTGAGATCACCAAGCATGAAATCGTCAAGACGCTGCTGAGATCCCTTGATAGCTCCTTTGACACCCTTGCACTCATGATACAAGAACATCCTGACTTCAAGACTCTCGATCCGTCTGATATACTTGAGAGGCTCAACACACATGAGTTCCAGCTTTCTGAGAAAAGAGATATCTATGGCCCCAACTATGGCCGAACTCGTGCTTTGAAGGCAAAAGTTGTTTCCTCATCTGAAGAAGAAGAATCTGACTACGGTTCTGACGATCCTGAAGACATTGGAAGGGAGCTTGCTATGCTTGTGAAGAAGTTCCAGAAATTCACCAAGAATAAAGGCTTCAGAAAGTCTTCACGATCCAGCTCAAGAAATGATGAAGCTTCCACTCATGACAACAAGAAGAGAACCTGCCACAAATGCACGAAACCTGGTCACTACATATCTGAGTGTCCACAGTGGGACAATGAGAAGAAGAAGAAGAAGAGCAAGGAATATGATTCTGATGACAAGAAGAAGAAGAAATCCTCAAAATCTTCTTCGAAGTCTTCTTCCAAGTCTTCATCATACAAGAAGAGCTCATCTGGCAAGGCTCGTGCTTTTGTTGGCAAGGAAATGGATTCAGAGGAGGAGTCTGCTTCGGAGGAGGCGGAGGTGGAGTCTGGTGAGGAGTCCGACCCTGGCGTTGCGAGTCTGGCTCTAGCCACAGCCTATGTCGCCAAGTCCATCTTCAACACTGAAGACAATGACTTCCACACCAACACTGAAGCTAATGACGAAGACGATCCTTCTCCCACCTACTGCTTCATGGCACGTGGTGCCAAGGTAAAATCCCGCGATGCTTACTTTCAAACTTCAAGTGAAGATGACTCTGATTGTGAATCCAAACCCAGCTACAAAACACTTGCTAAAATTGCAACTGAACAACAAAAGGCTATGGAACATACTCAAAAATTGTTAGACAAAAGCGATGACCTGTTGGACGCTGAAATGACACGTTCACAGTCCTTAGTTGATGACATAAAAAATCTTCATGCTAAGTACCAAGAACTTGAAGGTCGTCATGAATCGCTCTCAAATACTTATGAAAGACTCTCCTATGATTATCTTCAAAGGAAACAAGAGCTTGAGAAATTGAGAGCGGCTCATGAAGATCTTCAAAAAGTGAATGAGTCACTTCACGCTCAACAGATCAGTTCCGCTCAGGATGGATTTGAACCACCATGTCTAAAATGCATTGAGCGTGATAACGCTACATCTGTTGCTGAATGTTCCACTGCTGCTACTGTTTCATTGTCTTCACCTACTGAAGTGGTTACTAACCCCTCTGCGGAGGATACCACTGCTGTTGCTGATGAAAATGCTATGTTGAAGACATTGCTTGAAACAGGGATGTACAAAAGTTTGAAGGGACATCAGACTCTCTGCGATGTCCTCAAAAAGCAGATTCTGAACCGAAACCCTAGGAAAGAGGGTGTTGGGTTCGAGAGGAAAATGAATGCTTATGGCTCCTACTGGAAGCCTGAGCAGTATCCCAAAACCACATGGGTTGCTGCAAAGGAACCTTCAGTGGATCCATCCACTTTATCTGGATTTACCTGTGCTAATCCTATTATCATTGATGAATCCTTTGATGCAAACTATAAACTGTTCAAAAATCAGAATGGTGAAGTGTTTGCCAGGTATATTGGTACTAACTGCAGGAATGGACCTCCTATGAAGAAGATCTGGGTACCCAAAAGCTGCCTTGAGAATCTTCCAGTGAATGTCATCATGACACCACCAGTGAAGAAGACAAACCCCAGACCAAAGGCATCATATGGTCCAACGGCTACTTACGAACACGGGACTCACTTGAGTCACCCTAACGCCAATGTTTTGCAGGGAAATCATACTCAGACTCATGAATATGAGCATGTGTCTTCAAACCGCTATGTTCATAGAACTAAGAACTTTTCTGCTTATTCACATGAGTATCATTCATCTCCTACAAGGCTATTTGCTAGGGCTTCAAAGCCGAAATTCTCAGATGCTGCACTTAGACTCATTGCTTCTAAGCCACCCCTGAAAATGTGGGTGGTGAAAAAGAATTAACTCTATTTTGCAGAATGTGGTCTCCAGCCAGCAATCAAAGGCGTCCGATATTATTGCTGGGGACCTAAACACAAAGGGACGCATGATAAAATGACTCACTATGTATTCCACATATGAATCACTTACCTGTCATACTGTGTGCTAACTTTCATCTATGCTGTGATAATCCACATGTGCATCAAATGCTTATGCTTCACAACATACCTTGTGAAGCCTATCCTCCTAACTGCACTATAGGGCATGTCACCAAAAGCTTCAGAATGGATTATTGATAGCGGATGCCCTAATCATATGACTGGTGATCAAAGTCTTCTCATGGACTCAACCTTACGTCCATCCGACAAGAGTCAAATCACATTTGCTGACACTGGTAAAGGCAAGGTATTGGGTCTAGGTAGAGTTTCAATCTCAAAGGATCAACACATGGGTAAAGTGATGCTTGAATCCCTTGGATTCAACTTAATGTCTGTCTCAATGCTTTGTGACTTAAACATGATTGTGATATTTGGAAAATATCGTTGCCTTGTACTAATGGAATCTGACAAGTCTCTAGTCTTTGAAGGGTATAGGAAAGGTGATATATACATGGTATATTTTCTCAGCAGGTCCACAGCTTGCCGTAGGTCTTCTTGCAAAAGCTTCAGAATGCTGGCTCTGGCATCGAAGGCTAGGGCACGCTGGCATGAGGAACTTGCACACTCTCATCAAGAAGAAGCATGTCATAGGCATCGAAGGTGTCAAGTTCAAGAAAGATCATTTGTGTGGTGCTTGCGAAGCTGGGAAGATGACAAGGGCCAAGCATCCCTCGAAGACAATCATGACAACATCTCAACCCTTCGAGCTGCTACACATGGACTTATTTGGACCTACTCACTACTCCACCCTCACAACAACGGCGTGTCTCTATGGCTTTGTCATTGTTGATGACTACTCAAGATATACATGGGTGCACATAATTCTCTACAAGACTGAAGTACAAGATGTCTTCAGACGATTCGCCAATCGAGCAATGAACAATTATGGCGTCAAGATCAAGCATATCAGAAGTGATAATGGCACTGAATTCAAGAACACCGGCCTTGATCTTTATCTGGATACAATGGGAATCACTCATGAATTTTCTGCTCCTTACACACCTCAGCAAAATGGTATTGTTGAGCGCAAGAACAGAACCCTCATTGAGATGGCTCGAACAATGCTTGACGAGTACAAGACACCAAGAAAATTCTGGCCTGAAGCAATTGATACTGCATGTCACATCATCAATCGTGTTTACATCCATAAGCTTTTGGGCAAAACATCCTATGAGCTCCTTACTGGCAAGAAGCCAAATGTCAGCTACTTCAGAGTCTTTGGTGCTAGGTGCTAGATCAAGGATCCCCATCAAAAGTCAAAATTTGAACCCAAAGCTCACGAAGGCTTCATGCTTGGCTATGGAAAGGATTCGCACTCTTACAGAGTCTTCAACCTCTTCCACTACAAAATCGTTGAAATAGTGGATGTGCGATTTGATGAAACCAATGATTCACAATGAGAGCTCCTGCCAAACACACTTGATGAAGCTCCTTCCAGTGAATCTATCAAGCTGATCGGAACTGGTGAGATCATGCCCTCTGAAGCACAGCCTGAAGAGGAACTTATCATTTCTGCACCAAACCAACCTGAAGACAATGCTCAGACCGAAGACAATACTTCCAATGATGACAATGATCAGCATGAGCAAGGTCTTTGTCCAGTTCATCCTCGTGTTGCAAATGAAGTACAAATTGAGAAGATAATTGATAGCATCAACGCACCTGGTCCTCTTACTCGATCAAGAGCAACAAAGTTAGCAAATTTCTGTGGGCATTTTTCATTTGTATCAATATCTGAACCCAAGAAAGTTGTTGAAGCCTTTATGGAACCTGAATGGATTCAAGCCATGCAAGAAGAACTTCAACAGTTCAAGCTGAATAATGTTTGGGAACTGGTCAAGCGCCCTGACCCTTGCAAGCATAGCATAATTGACACAAAATGGATATATCGGAACAAACAAGATGAGCATGGTCAAGTCGTCAGAAACAAAGCACGTCTTGTGGCTCAAGGATATACTCAAGTTGAAGGAATTGACTTCGATGAAACATTTGCTCCTGTTGCTAAACTTGAAGCTATTCGCATACTGCTAGCCTATGCTAATCATCACAACATCTTGCTATATCAAATGGATGTGAAAAGTGCATTTCTCAATGGCAAGATTGAAGAAGAAGTGTATGTCGCACAACCACCTGGCTTTGAAGATCCAAAACATCATGATATGGTGTACAAGCTAAACAAAGCACTGTATGGCCTCAAACAAGCTCCTCGTGCCTGGTATGATACAATCAAAGACTTCCTGAAGAGCAAAGGCTTCAAACCTGGATCCCTCGATCCCACACTCTTCACGAAGACATATGATGGTGAACTGTTTGTGTGCCAAATATATGTGGATGACATAATCTTCGGCTGCACCAACCAGAAGTACAGTGATGAGTTTGGGTACATGATGCAAGAGCAATATCAAATGTCCATGATGGGTGAGCTGAAGTTCTTCCTTGGTCTTCAAATTCGTCAGCAACGAAATGGCATCTTCATATCTCAAGAAAAGTACCTCAAAGATTGTCTGAAGAAGTTTGGAATGGAAGACTGCAAAGGCTACACGACGCCAATGCCAGCCAAACACCATCTTGGTCCCGACGACAATGGTAAAGAGTTCGATCAAAAGGTATACCGCTCCATGATTGGTTCTTTGCTTTATTTATGTGCATCTAGGCCAGATATTATGCTTAGTGTTTGTATGTGTGCTCGATTCCAAGCGGCACCAAAGGAATCGCATCACTTAGCTGTGAAGCGAATTCTTCGATATTTGGCTTACACCCCAACACTTGGATTATGGTATCCCAAGGGCTCAAAATTTGATTTGGTTGGATTCTCGGATGCTGATTATGCTGGTGACAAGGTGGATCGCAAGTCTACATCAGGCACATGTCATTTTCTTGGTCGATCACTTGTCTGTTGGTCTTCAAAGAAGCAGAACTATGTATCACTCTCAACTGCTGAATCTGAATACATTGCTGCCGGATCTTGTTGTGCTCAGCTTCTGTGGATGAAGCAAACTCTCAAGGATTATGGCATCAACCTGGACCAAGTACCTCTCTTCTGCGACAACGAAAGTGCCATCAAGATAGCCAACAATCCAGTCCAGCACTCGAAGACAAAGCACATTGAAATACGTCATCACTTTCTCAAAGATCATGTTATGAAGAAAGATATAGATATAATGCACGTCAACACTGAAGAGCAACTGGCAGATATCTTCACAAAGCCCTTGGATGAGAAAAGGTTTTGCAAGTTACGGTGTGAGCTAAATATCTTGGAATCCTCGAATGTCATGTGATCAGGCACACATCCTAACACTTATGCATGTTGATGACTTAGATGTGCAACACACGAAGTAAGGTATATCTTCAATTAATGAAGATTTACACTCTGAGTGTGAATACATTAACATGGAATTTGACTTCGGAGCGCCACGATAATTGTGCACCGTGTCTGGGTCTAATACTTCCTATACGGTGGGTAACGCCACCACCAACTTTATCTGTTTGAAGTGTTTCACTCATGGCATTATATTGCAATAACTTCGCATATGGTTTGTCTTCAGTTTCAATTTATCTTCATGATCTTCTACACTATGATGATTTGATTGCTTTCTGATATATATATATATATATATATATATATATATATATATATATATATACTAAGTGTTATGTCCTCTACAGCATTCACTTATAGCTATGTCGTCAAGATTGGATCTTTTGAACTAAGTGAATGTGATTGGACCCTAACCTCTCCATGCTTCCTATCTCAAACTCTATCTGTCCAAATCATATGCATTCTATTGAAACTGTCGAATGTCTTCTCTGCGTCCTAGTCAGCAGAAGGCAAAGTGACAAACATTAAATCTGTTTTAAATGACTTATCTTTATTGTTGAAATCCGGAGAAGGAGGAACAACTCTCCGACATGCCTGGCGGGCGTGGGAACGTGGGACAACTCTATGTATGTTGCATGCTTGCCACGTGTCCCACGGATGTGAACAGACAGGGGCACCTGCGTAATTGCGCTGTGCTGCACACCTACTTATAAATACGTGTCCCCTGCGGTCAAGAAAACCTTCTTCCACCTCCCCACCTCGTCAAAACCCTAGCACCACCGCTAGCTCTCGACGACGCCGGCGACGAAGCGCTTAGCTGCCGCAACTTCTCCGACGCCGTCCTCACGCCGGCCGCGGACATCGTCCTCTCCGCCGTCGCTGTAGGTGTCCTACGTCGCCAAGTTAGGGCACGGTGGGATGAACTGCTCGGTCTCCTATCCTTCCCATCTAGCAGTTCATCGTGCGGTAATTATAACTCTATTTTACCACCTTTTTGATCTTCATAGATTCATCCTACTTACCGAAAGTGGTTTCTACCTACTCAATGTTAGATCTATTCTGTTTGCATCTCATAATGCCTAGTCTATTCACTTAGATTTCCTATCTAGTTTGATTCCTCACTTGTACTTATTCACGGATTGGTACAAATCTGGAACCAACTCACCACGTATAAGTGAATGTCTTCGCATCATGAGGTCAATGTCTTCAAACTGATTTATCTTCAAACTCTTCTGAGAATGCATATGACCTCTTCCCCTTCCCTCGCATCTCTAAATCAGCACCTCCAAAAGCTTTACGTGCGAAGCCTCTGGCCACTGCACCTCCTGAACCCAGTGTGAAGTCTGAAGATCAATCCCGTATCTCCAAGAAGACGGAGAAGAAAAAGCAACTTGTCAGGCATACTGATCAAGCCTTGACTCCTGTCGCTATACTGCATGAAGATCCCATTGATCTGTCCAGTGATGAAGATCTTGCAGATGATGCCCTTGAGCAATTGATCAAAAGAAAGGAAGAAGCAGAAATCTTCAACAACTTGCCTCTCTTTGATGTGGCAATCATTCAACTTCATTGATGAGTGGTTCAACACCCCCAACCTCAGCTTTGACGATCTGCAGCTTCCCATTGGCCTAAGTGTCGCCTTTAATGGTGCCATTGCTTCTGAGCTAGCTCTTGCTTAGCGCATTGTTGAGCTGAAGAACAAAATTGATTATGAAAAGGCTCAGTTCAAGAAGCACGTTGCGAAGCTCAGTGTGCAAGATGTCAAAAACTTCAAGGTCATGCTGCATGAGCTCAAAGAAGCCTTTCTCAAGAAGCGCCAAGAAGCTCAAGGCTCTCGAGAGCGTATGAAGAATTTGGCTGATAAGTGTGTGCTTGCCTACAATGAGGCAGAGAAGCGAAAGTCACTTGGTCGTCCTGGCATTGACCCCAGGATGGCTGCAAAGAAAAAGAAGAAGCTCCCTGCTGACCAACCTGCACCTTCAAGCCAAGAAGCTCCTCGCATTATCTTCCCAAGCACCATGACTGGCTCGAAGCCAAAGGTCACCACAACCGCTTCTGAACAGAAGAAGACGAGGGCTGCCGAGGCTGAAGCCAGAAAGAGGAAGAATACTGAAGCCTCTGATGCTGCTCCCTCCAAGAAGAAGCGCAAGACCAAGAAAAATCGGGCTGCTCCCACAGAGCCTCTAGTTGTTGAACCCATCTCAATGGTTCGACCTGCGTCTGAACATCAAGAAAGACAGATGATCGTTCATGAGCCTGCTCCCTCAGAGGCTCATGAAGCTGAAGATATTCCAGCAGCTGAACCCACCGCTGCTGAAGACATTGTTCATCATGACAATGTTGAAGATGATGAAGTTCTTCTTCAGATCGAACATGACGTGGTATCATCGCCTGTTCATACGAACAGCAAACTCATCAGCATTGGTCATCCCCTGACGCCAATTGCTCAGGATGCATCGTGGGCTGATCACCCACAACTACAAGACTCCCCCAGTACTCCCCAACAACAACGACAAGCTACACCCCCCGTGCAAGAAGATGATGAAGACTTTCAGGCCCAGCCAACTCCATCTCCCAAGGCGTTGCCAGCATTTCGCAGGCTTCGCAAAGGACAAAGGCCTCAAGTCCCTCTGTCGAGTGTTCCAGAAGGAGAAGTGCAACGTTCACCTGTTGCACGTCAAGTATTTTCTGAACTTGCTCCAACTGTGAATGTCTCCGAGTCTGAAGCACATACTGCTGAAGACATTCCGGCTACATCAGCCAAAGAAAATCAAGAAGAAGTACGTGTACCTACTCCCCCAGCAATTGAAGAAGAAGTAGTTCCTGATGTGAACGTGCCTGTGCCCGACCCTCCTGTTCGTCAAGAGGAGGTTGACAATGTTGAGGCTGCCACCGCCACCGCCAATGAAACCAATGACGTAGTCATGGCTGACGCTAATGTGGAGCCTGCACCAACTAGTGTGCCTGAAGCAAGTGTGGCCACTGAACCTGAAACAACTGAGGCTGCTGCACCTGAAGTCAGGTCCAAAAGCCAAAGCCTAGGTTGCCAAGGTTTCCAGGTACCGCAAACTCACCAGGGTCCTTCAATGCCAATGGCTTCAAAAGCCACAATACCTTCTTTGACAGCGCCAAGAACCCCTACTCCAAGCCAAGGATATCATCAGATCGGTTCTGGAGCTATCAGCAGAGAAGCTATTACTCATGCGTACTATATGATCAAGGGCGCATTTTCTCTCATATGCGCCTTGATACAGAAGCCATTGCTGGACTCCTGTGCTTAGAAGAAGCACTTGATTGCTTTCGTGATGCTGGTCTGCTCCATTTTATGACAGACAAAGAACATTGGAATGAAGAGCTATTGCTTCAATTCTATGCTACTCTACACATTCGCGGCTACTATAGAGATATCAAGACATGGGTTCTCGAGTGGATGACTGGAAATGTTCATCATGAAGCCAAAGCTATGGATATCATCGAGCTTACAGGGCTAGCCACTCCTGGAGAACTATATGAACCTGACTGTCAGCTACACCGCAATGCAGTAGAGAGTATCTTCCACAAGCCAGAACCCAATATGAGCCAGATGTTGAGCATGATGAAGCCCTTGCCATCTGACGCTGAATATCCAACAGATTTCTTTGTGGAAGACCTTGAGTATCTGCCTCGCACCATATATCATATCATCAGGCGAACTCTATGGCCTGTCAAAGGACATTCATCAGCGGACAAGCTTGAAGGAGCTATGAAGACCTTGGTCTTCTATATTCTCAATGGCATCAGCTTCAACACTCAAGAGTTTTTCATCAGGCAACTTGCTGCTTCCGGCTCTGACCTATTTGGTCTGAAGTTTTATGCTCCATGGGTCATGCGCCTCATCAAGAGACACTCATCTGTCAACTATCAGCCCTCTACTCGCAATCATATGATCTTTCTGCCAGAGGTTGATATGTCAGTTGAAGCTATATACTCTGACCCTGCCAAGAGGCATCTTTGTCTTTAGAATGCCGAGCACCAAAGCTTCACTCAGCCTATTGAAGGTGTTCAAGCAGCGACACGAATCTATCCATTGGCTGGAAACACTTGTCTGCCTCATCGAGCACCCACTGAAGCCACTGAAAGCACCATTGCACAAAGGCCTCGGAAGCGTTCTCGCGTTCTCAATGACCGAGAACTTCTTGTGGCCCTTCATCAGAAACAGGATAAGCATCATTTCTGGCTCAAGAGATAGATGCAAAGCCTCTTGGTGGATATCAATCGCATTCGCAACCTTGCCACCAAGAATGCCTTTGTTGCTCATGAAACTTGCCGGCGATCATGGAAGAGTTTGACCCTGCTCAGTGCTGAAGCTGATTTTCAAGACGATGGCTTCAATGAAAGATTCCAGTTTGACTCCACTCCTCCACGAACTGCTGTCCTGCGTCGTACTCCATCTCTTGAAGACTCTGAATATTCTTCCTCCGCGGCAACGGTAAATGCCAGAGTGATCGATGATGAAGATGATGCTACTTCACCACCTCCTACTACTGCGCGCATCGACACTGCACCAAGTTCATCTGCACCGCCACCCAACGACGACAACCCTGCTGCTTCACCTACTCATGTTGACGAGTAGATGCTCTATGTCTTCAAACCTTTTTGGTCCTTACTGACAAAAGGGGGAGAAGCGTATGAGTTGATAGTCTTCAAGCGGGTTCATATGGGTGGTTGCATTATATTTTGCTGCGTGCTTACAACTCTTGCCTTTTTGAAACATTTGGTTCTCTGAGTTGTAACACCTAAACTTGATGGTCGTCTGCTACTTATTTGCTTCACTATGATGCGATGATAAATTCCGCATGTGCGATGATAACCTCCGCACTTAGATCATTCTGCAGACGTCCATTTTTCATTATGCATGTCATTCTACTTGATATATCAGTTCATGCATGATGAATTATCTTCATAAGTTGAAGTGGATCTCCACAAGTACAACCTGCCATGTAAATTTGCATTCCAAAAGCAAATTACTTACATGCACATCTTCAGGGGGAGCCCTTGCAACTTATGAAGACTATTTCCTATCCTTACAATTTCACATATTTATCCCCGTTGAAAACTTCAACCAGTTTGTCATCAATCACCAAAAAGGGGGAGATTGTAAGTGCATCTAGTGCCACCCCTAGTTGGTTTTGGAGTATTGACGACAAAGTTGGTTGAGGGACTAATGCGTTTGTGAGAATTGCAGGATAACGCAGGTAGTGTCCCTCATTGATTTGGTTTACCTACCGGAGATGACCCCAAAAATGTATGAAGACATTGAAGACAATGGTGGTATGAGAAGATATTCATATTGAAGACTATGACATGAGAAGACATTGCGTGAAGACTATGGAGCGCGAAGACTGTGTGGATTCGTTGCTTCCTTTTCTTCTTTGTTGAGTCATAGGAACCACCGTACTGTTAAGTGGGGTCCAAGTGAACTAAGTCAGAGTGACTGAAGTGATGCTCAACTCAAATCCTATGTCTTCGAGCGAAGGCAATGAGAGCAAACCTTATCCAGAGCTGGATGAGTCAGCTTTGCTTGTAGCCCAAGTAAAGTTGTCGCGTGTGTTTGAAATCTGACCGTTGGAACATGTGTCAGTTCCTTAGTGACCCAGGGTCATTTTGGACAAATCAGGTCGGGTTGCCTAGTGGCTATAAATAGCCCACCCCCTACACCATAAATTGGTGGCTGCTCAGAGTTTGTATACGGCTTTTGTCGTTTGAGAGCAACCCACCTCGAAGCATTTGAGAGAGAAAAATCCTTGCGAGGACAAAGCCCAAACACCCAGAGCCAAAGAGTGTTAGGCATCACTGAAGTCTTTCTGTCTGTGTGACCTGAAGACTTATTACACTTGAGGACTGTGAATCCTCCAGCCGGTTAGGCGTCGCGTTCTGAGCATCCAAGAGTCATTGTGGATTGTCGGGTGAACAAAGTCTGTGAAGGTTCGGAAGTGTACCTTGAAGACTTACCAGAGTGATTGGGCGAGGACTAAGTGTCCTTAGCTCAAGGGGAATAAGGTGAAGACACGGTCTTCTGAGTTGAATCTCAGCCTCCCTAACTAGACGTACAGTTGTCACAGCAACTGGAACTGGTCCAACAAATCATGTGTCTTCAACAAGCAACTGGTTCTATCTCTTCCCTCCTTTACTTTGAGTTTGTCTTCGTGAAGTCATTGCTTATCTGTCTTATCTGATTGACTTCATTGCTTGACTACTATTGTTGATTGACTTCATACTATCTTCCATCCTGATCCTACTAACTAGCTGCTATTAGTCTTCGTACGTTAACACTATTGCATACTTGACTATGGCTTGCTTGTTGTAGTTTATCTTCCGCTGCATATCAATTTGGTTATTTCTATTGTTTGTCTTCGAAACTTCCACGTTTCGAAGACTTTGATAAAAATCGCCTATTCACCCCCCCTCTAGTCGATAACTAGCACTTTCAGCTGGAAAGCAAGCCAATGAGCAGACCAATCCACCTGCATAGGGTTGTGTGCAACTAGCCAATCAATGCCCAAAATTCCATCATATGAACCCAAGGGAAAAATCCTGAAGTTACTGACAAATTTATGACCACCACAAGTCCACCTGCCCTGCAATAGTTGTTTGGAACATGGAACTAACTTGCCATTGGCAATTCTGACCATGGAAACAAGCCTGTCCGACACCCCTGACAGCAACTCAGCTACTGCACAGTTCAAAAATGTATGAGAACTACCTGAATCGACCAGAAATGTTAAGGTACGGCCTTGCAACTGAATTTTCATCTTCATTATCATAACAGGAGTTGCAGAAGTATCACCCAGAGCTGCAGCAGAAAGTGACATAGCATTGGCTTCAGAAACTATATCTGTTTCAATGTAGTCTGCCAACTCCTGTGGAAGATGCTGCACATAATCCAGCATCTCTTGCACAACATGCAACTGGACTTCTTGCTTACAAACGTGATCCTTACCCCAGCGCTCTCCACACACAAAACATAACCCCTTTGCTCTCCTATAAGCACGCAGAGCACCCCACTTATCATCAGGAGCGGGTTTTCTGAAATTTTGTGCTGCCTTCTTATTATCAACCACGCAAACAGCAACTGTACTAGACGATGAGGACTGTGGAGGGGGCGGTAATGGCAATGCAGAAGCCCTTCTGTGGGTGCCAGCCATGGACGGCCCGACCGAGCTTATTCCCAACTCCTCATGTAAGATAGATAACTGATAGGCTGTGTCCAAGTCTGCTGGCTGCTGAATGCCAACAGCCAATCTGATAGCAGGCTTCAGTCCCTCCATAAAACGGGTAACATAATGCACAGTGTTGGGAGAACTCTCGTAGGCAGATAGCTGATCAAACAGCTCAGAAAATCGTTCAACATAATCCTCCACGGTTCCAGTCTGGGAAATGTGAAAAAATTTCCGCAGGACAGTCTGATGCAAGTTGCGGCCAAACCTGTTTTGGAGCAATTTGCAGAACTCATCCCAGGTGGCGTGAGGAGCTCGTCGACGAACTGATTCCAACCACCTAGCAGCAGATGCTTCGAACAGCGAAGTGGCCAGGGAAATCCACTGATTCTGCGGTGTGCCCCAAAACTTGAAATAATCCTCGCAACGGGCCTGCCAGAGCTTCGGGTTGGATCCGTCGAAACGGGGCATCTCAATCCGAGGACCAACACTATATACATCAGCAGAATTCTGCCTCGAATCCAAGGATGCAAACGGAACGCGCTGCAGCGTTTGTTCGAGATGCGTACCTCTGATGGGAGGCGGGACATACGCCCGTTGAGCAGGGCCCCGATTTTCAGCCTCAGATCGGAGCGCTTCAGAATCGGAAGAATTGTGGCCTGACGCTCGAGAAGGAGTTGCAGGTGCGCCATGCGGATCCGCTGCTGGTGCAGGCTTGTCGAACTCCTGCCGCAGTTCGTCGATGTCGACTCTGATCGAGACCTTGACCTCGTCGAGGCGCCCGGAGAGGAGGTCGAGCTTGGCGTTGAGTTGCGCGATGGCCTTCGCGGTGGTGTTGTCGCGCTCGCGGCTGACCTTGTCGAAGTCGGCGCGAAGGAGGTCATAGATGGCCTTCGTCTCCGGCGGAATGCGCTCCATCGCCGCCGCCCGCAACCGGTCGGCGAGCCGCGTGTGACGGTGGTGAGTCGGAAGGGCCAATGGATCGAAGGTCTCTGATACCAGATTGTCAACACTACTCTCTCTACTCATCAATCATGGCGGAATTCAAGCATTCGGATTACAAATTGGGGATCAGAGGAGGAGGGGATCGAGTTCCTCAGCCACACGAGCTTGCCGTGCCCCGGCTTCTAGCCGTTCTGCCCGCCTACCCCCACCCACTCACACACACACACCATATATGTATTCGTTACAGAGAATTAGGCCCACTCAGGCCAAGCAAGCCTAGCGGGCCGCTGAGGCTTGCGACGAGGCCTGGTCGGAACTTGATCTGCTTATTCCCGCGTCACTGGTTCGCCTGGAGGTACTGGATCGCTGACACAAGGCCAGCGGTGGAAGGAGGGCTACCAGCAACGTCAATCGAATTGGGAACTTCTATTGTGCAGCAGGAGGCGGACAAGTGGAGTACTATTTGGCACATGCAGGTTCCATCGAAACTACGCATGTTCGTTTGGAGATTGGCGAGAAACTCCATGCCCACTATTGATTTACTCAAACACCGCAATATGGCCATCGAGGACAAATGCCCTTTGTGCGGGGCGGTTGACTCTTGGAGACATGCACTCTTTATGTGTCCGATGTCAAGCAGCGTTTGGGCCTTAGCTCCGGAGGAGTTGGTTCATCATCTCGTGGACAGAGTGGAAGAACACCCCAAGGATTGGCTTTTTGCTATGAGTGGAGTGTTGAACGGAGATATGTTTGCACACATGATTGTTATTATGTGGGCAATTTGGCGAGCACGAAGGAAAGCGATCTATGAGGACATCTTCCAATCACCGCAATCTACTTATGGATTTATCACAAGCTTTCTTGATGACTTGAGATATATTAAGGCAAGTGAACCTCGGAGGACCGTAGTCAAAGCTGCAAGACCAACCCAGTGGCAGGCTCCGGCCACGGGATGCGTGAAGATCAATGTGGACGCGGCCGCACCAAGGCAAGCCCGTTTCGGGGCTGTGGGTGCAATCTGCAGAAGTTCAGATGGTCTGTTTTTGGGAGCTTCGGCGCTGATCATAGAGCATATTGGG
>NC_041381.1:405673071-405699155 GCF_002162155.2 Triticum dicoccoides | reverse complement strand
TCTCAAAAAAAAAAAAAGCAACGTCAATCGAATCATCAAATGTACAACAAGGAGATTGTGCAGTGCTTCTCGAATGAACTCAAACGACTAGGAAATACAGTACTACTTGTCCCAGGCTAGGAGTGTATTATGGTAAACAAAAGGAAATACTGGAGTATAATAGTATATGGCTAGAACTCGAACGAAAGCTTCAGTGAACTAGTAGAAGGACCAAGGAGCTAGCTAGGCTACTGACGATACAGGCAGGATTCGTCCAGGAGGGGCGGTTCAGTTGTCGTCGCCGTAGGCGAGGAAGCGGTAGCGCTCCTCGTAGGGCCCGTCGAAGTGGAGGTCCGCCTCCAGCCACTTGGGGTACCGGACCAGGTCGCCGGCCACGAAGTGCATGTACTCCTCGCCGGTGGTGGCCCCGGCGGGGAGCACGCGGACCTCACCGGCGACGATGTACACGAGCTGGTCTACCTGCCAGTCCCAGGCCAGGCGGCAGCGGCCCCCCGTGCGCCACGTCGACCACGTCTCCATCGCCCGCAGAGCCTCCACCCGCTCCTGCGCCGCCGCGCCGCGCACCACGCGCACCTTGTACACGTCCTCCACGGGCCGGCGGCCCAGCACCCGCCCGTCTGTCGCTGCTGCTGCTGCTGCCCCCGCCGCCGCCGCTAACCCGCACCTCCTCCTGCTGCTGCTAGCGCCAGCGCCGGCCACGGGGATGCTGACCGAGATGGGAATGTGGGGGAGGCGGGCGAGATGGCATCCCGCCCAGGCCGTTCCTGCTGCCATCTCTCTCTCTCACGCTGACTGCTACGCTCTCGTCTCGCTTTGCCTGCCTCCTTTACCTTATCCTCCAATTACTTATTTAGTGCCCTGGGGGTGTAACACGGAGTTAGTTGGCGAACGTTCGCTGGAAGGATGGCAATCACGAACAAGTAGCTGTAGGAGGGTGACAATTTCTGGAGACTAGCATGACACTTTCACTGTAGTGAATGCATTTTTTTTTAGAAAAAATTATCGTCGTTTGATCTTGATCAAACGGCTGCGATTGCATTCGCTGGGAGTTCCTTCTTAGTTTTCAGTTAACATTACTCTTTAAGGGAATATTACATTTTTTTTGATACAAAAGCTCGCGCATAGGTTCAGGCACAATTCCTTACCGGTCAATATTCACACTCTGATTTCTACTCCCCCCGTCCCATAATGTAGGACGTTTTTTTTACACTACTAGCAAAGCTAGATGATGAGCTACAGTATTGCACTCTCTTCCTATCTTTCTGATAAGAAAATCATCTTGATTCTTCAAGGGCTTGATTTCTTCAGATATTCTCCGCAACTTTTCTAAATACATCTCTTTGTTTCTGCTGACTCCGACAACAACAACAACAACATTGCCCAAACTCCAGAATAGTAGGGGTCCCAGAAATATCATCCACAATTTTCATACCTAGTACTCCCTCCGTCCCAAAAGCTTGAGACACTTATGTCGGGACGGAGGGAGTACAACACAGACACTTTGCTTCAGCTTCTTCGACATGGACTTGAAGCAGCTAACGCCACCACGTCCACAACACCACCAATCCAAGAAAAGCATCCCAATATTTTCCATTTTTAGCCTTGGCATTCTAGCTAGTCATTCCCAACAAATGAACAAAGTAGAGTAAATACTGTGATTTCTTCAGACTAAACCACAAATATTGAGCGTGTCATGCCATCAGTAGAAACATCAGTATTTACATCCCACAATCCTAGAGTAGAACAGAATAGATATGCGCTTCCAACTAGGAGGAGCACCCCCTCTTCAGAAACGCATCCCCTCTTGTGAATCATTCATACTACAACAAATCTGTCGACCACATCAAAAGGCGCCCACAGGGCAGACACAAAAAGTAAAAATGAGGTTCCAAGAAACACAGACGATCCATCACTGTTACTCTTTACGCCGATGTCGAAGCTAACCGCCCTGTAGCTCGCATTTCATCCAGAGTCGTCGCTAGCCAGTCCAAGCCTTCGTACAGGCCATCGCCTTTAAGAGCACATGTGCCTTGGATGTGCCAGATGCGGTTGTTCAGGTCATACAGACCAAGACCCTCGCATACTTCCATCGGGGTCATTGCTCCCCTCTGCATCCACAGGACACAGACACTACATGATTAAGCATACGAGCAGTGAAAATAAACCTGTTTTCTAAGCCAGAATAAACTCTTCCTTTTCATAAGTGAAACTGAAAATATCAACAAAAAGCTACTTCAGCCCTACATAAATGCAGCATGTCCATATATGTAAACAATGTAAATCCCCTACAATCTGCAAACTCTTTATATATGCACGCAAGAAGCAAGTCCAAAACAGTCTTAAGGCAGAGAATTATAATCTACTAGTATTCTACACAAACCACACCATCTTGAACAAGTGCACGTGATACCAAAAGAAACCATGACAGGCATACCATGTCTTGCTTGTTAGCAAACACCAATAATACACTGTTGAGCATAAATGGGTCATTGATTATGGCCTGCAAGAGATAATAGATTACAGTAAGTTAGAGCACATATCACAACAGATATTACCACAGAAACAGGAACAGGTTCTCGATAAGAAATGCCAAAAACCTGAAATTCAGCCCTGGCTCTTCCAATTCTATCCCTGTCGAGGGAATCAACCACATAGATCTGCAAGTTAACAAAAGAAACAGAGAAAGCTTACATCTCAAGAAAGCAGTGTCATATCACAAATCACTGTGCCCCATCAATAAATCAAAGGCGAGTTCTAGCATGATCCACTAAGATGAAGGTCCTGGGCTAGGTAGGGAGATGTGTAGTAACATCCAGACACTTATCCTGTTTGGCTAACAATTCTACCATGTCTGTTTTTGGTGGCTCAGCAGCTAAGGGCACTAACCTATGCAAATATCCATGGTAGATAAGCTAATTGACCATCTTTCCTGGTGACTGCTACTGAACTTGTTTATAAATCAGATAGGCACAAAAGAGAAGCAAGTAAAAATGGAACAACTAACTGGAGGAAAGGAATTTATAGCTTTAGTAGTCCTATATGTTCCTATGTTGAATTGCTACTTAAAATACAACGAAACAACATGCAAGCATATGGAATGAGAGTAATGACCAGAGCATCCGTGTTGTTGAAGTAGTGCCTCCACAAGGGCCTCAATTTCTCCTGGCCGCCCACATCCCACACAGTGAACACTACATTCTTGTACTGAACCTTCTCAACATTGAAACCTGCCCACGAACGGATTAATTAGCAAAGTAGTTCAAGGGCTTGGTGTTTAGTCGGATGGAAGCACAGTGCATGAGCCCAAAATTAGTTACTGAGTTAAGAGATAGGCAGGCAGGTATGTTGTACCAATGGTGGGGACGGTGGAGAGTACTTCGCCAATGTGTAGCTTGTAGAGTATGGTGGTTTTACCGGCTGCATCCAACCCAAGCATCACCACCTAGCATAAGGCAACAGGCCGCTCCATTAGAATCGAGGAGCACAGCGAATTAACTTGGATCTTGCATACATGGTGCGATGAAAATAGCAAACTAACATGACAGAAAAGCAGCTAGTAAGAAAGCGAGCATCATCACATCACATGGTTGATATGTGAAATCTGCTAGCTCCTCAATAGTATGTATTCAGGATGAGAAAAATCAAATCAGACAGAATCATATATGAAACTAAATCAAAGGAGGAGCGGATCGATGTGTGCTCTGATTCATTCTTAAAGTCGGTCGATCGATCCATTCGCCCAACAAACTGATTAGGAGAAGAGAGGAGAAAAGAGGGCGCACCCGCATCTCCTTGTTGCCGAAGAAGGCATCGAAGAGCTTGCGAAAGGCCTGGCCCATCTCCCTCCCTCCTTGGATCAGGAGAATCTGGCTGGCTGGTCGGCCGCCGAAGAGGATGGGATTGGACCGGCTTCTGGAAGTTTCTGCGGCGCGTGTGAGGTTCGGGGAAGGATCGATCGGCCCCGCCGCCCCTGCCTGCCTTCCTTCCTCTGGTCGAAGTCGGAGCCGGAGACGACGGGGGAGGAGGACAAGGAGGTGGAGATGCTGAGCTCACTGGCGTTGGGGGTGGTAGCGGATTCCCAAGGAATAATCTGGGCCGTCTACTTTTACGTGGGCCCCAACAACCATGTGAGCGGGTTACAGTTAGGTTAGGTCGGGTTAAGCTGTTTTTTCTAATTCTAAATAAATAAACATTTCTTTAACAACCTAAAAGAAAAGGCTATTTTTTCTGAAATAGAAAGAGCTTTATTTACAGATGCGCATAACCAATTTCACACGTTAGGACGTGAACCGAGAGTAGCATGGTTAGGTTCCTCACGATGAAACCAGTCCACCAAGTTTCAAGTAGACACTTGTGTTCACAGTTTCCTAATTTACAGCAAACTAGCTTTTTTGCTTATAAAATGTTTCCATTAATTAAACAATGTCATTACAGTCCTGTCGACAAAGGATGTCAACCTCCTCAGAAACACTAAGAAGCCATACATCGATTTGGGCAATAAACTCCGCTTTTGGGCGAGTGAGTGTCTAGCTTTGTTCAGCTCCCATTTGATCAAAATTATTTCATGCTACCGGCCAGCAATGAGAGCTGCCGGATATCACCAATCATTGCAACCACCGGAGACCTATTGGCCTCGGGGTCATTCTTCATGCGGGTTACTGTAGAGCAGCCTGTCTCCGCGATGAGTCTGTTTGGACTCCGTTCTAGGGCCAGAGTCATTCTCTCCATTAGCGCCACCATCTCCGCTTTAAGGGCGCTCATACATCTCTGAATGAAGCGACAAGATGAGAAAATGACAACACCTGCGTGATCTCAAAGTATCATTCCAGCACCTCTCGTACCCTCCCCTTCCTTCCATGCACCGTCCACGTTCAGTTTTACCCAACCGAAGGAGTGCTTTCTCCATCGCTCAAGAGGTCGTGTGCTTGTAGTCATCATTTACCACTATTTCATCCATATATGCTTCAATGTTTTTGTGTAGCTGAGGTTCCAAACCAATCTGCACGGCTCTTGTGAACGTGGAACCAGCACTTTTTAACCCGAAAGGCATACATACAAAGCAGTACGTGCCACATGGGGTAATAAACGCGGTCTTTTCTTCGTCTTCCTTGGCCATGAAGATCTGGTGGTATCTAGAGTACGCATCAAGGAAGGAGAGCAGGTCACATCCTGAGGTGGAGTCAACAATTTGATCAATGCACGACAAGGGGAAGGGATCCTTTGGACAAGCCTTGTTCAAGTCAGTGAAGTCTATAAAAAGTCTCCACTTCCCATTTGCCTTGCGCACCAACACTGGATTTGCTAACCAAGTTGGATGCAGCACTCCCCGGACCAAACCTGCTACCTCAAGCTTCTTAATCTCTTCGGCGATGAACTGCTGCCGCTCTAGAGCCTGCTTCCTAACTTTACGTTTGACGGGACGGGCATGTGGATAGACATCAAGGTGGTGCTCGACTACCTCCTTGGGAACACCAAGGATGTCAGATGGTTGACAGGAAAACACATCGACATTCGCCCACAGGAAGGCAACAAGCATGCTTTCCTATTTGTCGTCAAGAGTGGCACTAATGGTGAAAGCACCATCAGTGCCATCCTGCCTTGCCAGAACTTTCTTGGTTTCTGGAGGGGTAGCCTTGGACCTCTTGCTAGCTGAACTCTCCGGCAGGTCGCTGTTGCACCAAAGGTGTCGGCGTGGAAGCACGATCACCTATGGGGCAGGGATGCCCCTTTGTGGTTTGGTGAGGAGGTGGTCATATTGCACAAAGAGTAGAAGTAGTAGGGGACAACACGACAATGACAACTCTCTTTTACCCAGGTTCGGGCCGCTTTGCAACCTAAAATCCAACTCCTGCTTTGGTGGATTGATCTGGAGGAACACAAAGACACGACGTGCTCTAGCCCGGCAAGGTTGCCTCAGGGAGGGCGATGCGTGTGTACAAATGTGGGGGATCGAATGTCTGACCCCTTTGCTAGGTTGCCCCAGACCTCCTTTTATAGGTTAAGGGGCGACCATAGTGGCAAAGCAGTCATTTCGGGGTGATTAGATAGCTAATAATGCTATTGTACCTAACTCTGGAAGTCAGGACAAAGTGCATTAAATGCACTGGTAGGTGTCAACCTAGTGTTGCAGCCCAGCAAGCCCGTCGCGCCGCTTATCTGCCTCTTCTTATTAGTGTGACACGCCTCCTGGATGGGTGCCAATAAAGTTAATATCTTCCCCACCATGTTCCCATGTGCTTGATAAGATCCTCCTGGTTGCTTGATGGCTTGACGCTACAGTGATTACTGACTAGGGTGCAATGAGGTGGAGCGATGGCGTCTTGGTGAAAACCTGCCGGCAAGGAGCCTGGCGGGTTCTGGTCTTGGCGTCCCCAGAAACCTTGCCGGGGCGATCTAGTCTCGTCCTTCAAGCGCTGCCTCGACCCAGCCAGGCTCTCATGCCCAGCAAGGAAGGCTTCCTTGTGGTGATCTCTTATTGACTTAATCTTCTTAATGCTCTTCTTGATCTCATGAAGAGCGGTTTATCTGGCTTGTCTTCATGTCATGCATTGGTGTTGGAGGTATGATCGCCAGTACGCCTGTGCATGAGTTCGGGCTGAAAACATAAATGTTTGTTGCACGGACACCAACCTATTCTTTAGTTTGGCAAGCATCATGTGGTGGGGAAAGATCCATGAACATATGGCCATTCAAATATATTTGATCATGAATTATTATCATTGACAATTATCTCTATGATAAATGAGTTGGGAGGCGAAACATTAAGCCCCTATCCTACTCTGTGTTCGATGGATGCTATTTGTTCTAAAAATATGCTTTGAGTACTAGGATTCATGAAAGAGTATATGATAATTGAGTATGTGGAGCTCTTACTTAGACTTTGCTGAAAATAAGATGCATTGAAATTGTTTGGTGACTAAGAACATTGGTTGTTACATTTCAAGAGAATGCGTTGTTTGAACTATAACATGTGAATTGATTGCTACTTGATCATGATGAGTTTTATGAGGAAGAGTAATTGTTAAGATGCTAGAGAAGGTGATTGAAATTATCCTTGATCAAACTTATGCATTATGCTAGCATTCACACTTCGTATTTCTTTTATCATTTACCTACTTGAGGACGAGGAGGAATTAAGCTTGGCGATGCTAATATGTCTCCAACATATCTATAATTTATAAAGTATCCATGTCATGTTGATAACAACTTTATATGGTTTTGGTATGATTTGAACGGAACTAACCCGGACTGGCGTTGCTTTCAGCAGAACTACCGTGGTGTTGTTTTTTGTGCAGAAGTAAAAGTTCTCGGAATGGGCTGAAAATCTACGGTGATCTTTTATGGACAAAAAGAGACCCCAAAGCTTCGAGGAAAGTCCAGAAGAGCCACGAGGGCATGACAAGCATGGGGGGCGTGCCCTCCCCCCAAGGTTGCACCCCCTAAGCTTGTCGCTTCCCTGTGCCCCCCCCCCTAATGTGAAACCAACGCCAAAAATTCCTATAAATATAGAAAACCCCAGAAAGAAACCGAGAACCTCTGCTCCGCCGCCGCAAGCCTCTATACCAAAGAGATCTCATCTGGAGGCCTTCTCTAGCACCCTGCCAGAGGGGGGATCGTCACTGGGGGCCATCTTCATCATCCCGGTGGTCTCCATGACGAGGAGGGGGTAGTTCACCCTTGGGGTTGAGGGTATGTACCAGTAGTTATGTGTTTGATCTCTCTCTCTCTCTCTCTCTCTCTCTCTCTCTCTCTCTCTCTCTCGCTCTCGTGTTCTTGATCCAGCACGATCTTGATGTAACCATGGGGTTGTTAATATAGTCGGATCATATGGTGTTTTTCCCTCTCTATCTTGTTGTGATGAATTGAGTCTTTCTCCTTGAGGTTTCTTTATGTTGGAATATTGGATTTGAGAACACTTGATGTATGTCTTGCATATGGATACCCGTGGTGACAATGGGGTATCATATTGAGTCACTTGATATATGTTTTGGTAATCAACTTGCGGATTCCCGTGGTGACATTGGGGTGATCTAGGCATATAGGTTAATACACGTTTTCATCCTACGTTCTTCGATAGAAACTTTGGAGTGATTCTTTGTCGCATGTGAGGGATTTTTATATGATTCATTTATGTTAGCACTGTTGAGAGATTGCATTAGTGAAAGTGCAACTATCCCTAGGTGGTTTTGGTAATTCCTAACAACATATAGCTCATTGAGCTAATGCTATTTCAAGATAAATATTTCAGGAAAGCTCAATGATTGACATGGCATGGATGAGAAAAGTGAATCCCTCAAGATGCTAAGGACAAAAGGATTGGCTCAAGCTCAAAGCACAAGACTCTACATTTTCCATTTTAGTGATCCAAGATCACATTGAGTCTATAGGAAAAGCCAATACTATCAAGGAGGGATGAGGTGTTGCTTAATGAGTTTCTTGCTCAAAATGCTTAGTGATATGCTCCAAAGCCCTCAACTACTTTCTCACATCCACATATGACCTAAACCAAAAGTCAAACTCGGCCCCACCGAAACCATCTATCCGGCGCCACCGAGTTCAGATGTCATAGCCATAGCCACAAACCCTAGTCTTTTCGGTCTCACCATAGGGATCTCGGTCTCACCGAGATGGGATTGCAATCTCTTTGTTTCCCTTCGTAACATTTCTGTCAAATCGAGATGAGCGATTGGTCCCACCGAGATTGCAATGCAAACTCACTGTTTCCCTTTCGTAACATTTTGGTCCAACCGAGATGAGTGAATTGGTCCCACCGAGTTTGCCTGACTAACCCTCTGTGTGTCTATTACCAAAATCAGTCCCACCAAGTTTGTGTAATCGGTCGCACCGAGATTACGTTATGCCCTAACCCTAACCATGTCGGTCCCACCGAGATGACATGTTGGTCCCACCGAAAATCCTAAGGTCACATTATTTCCTAAATCGGTCCGACCGAGTTTCACAATTCGGTCCCACCGAGTTTGGTAAGTTGTGTGTAACGGTTAGATTTTGTGTGGAGGCTATATATACCCCTCCACCCACTCTTCATTTGTGGAGAGAGCCACGTGCCTACACTTCCAGCATACATTTTCTGAGAGAGAACCACCTACACTTGTGTCGAGGTCAAGATCTTCCATTCCTACCACATAAATCTTGATCTCTAGCCTTCCCCAAGTTGCTTTCCACTCAAATCTTCTTTCCACCAAATCCAAATCCTGTGAGAGAGAGTTGAGTGCTGGGGAGACTATCATTCGAAGCACAAGAGCAAGGAGTTCATCATCAACATACCATTTGTTACTTCTTGGAGAGTGGTGTCTCCTAGATTGGCTAGGTGTCACTTGGGAGCCTCCGTCAAGATTGTGGAGTTGAACCAAGGAGCTTATAAGGGCAAGGAGATCGCCTACTTCGTGAAGATCTACCCCTAGTGAGGCAAGTCCTTCGCGGGCGATGGCCATGGTGGGATAGACAAGGTTGCTTCTTCGTGGACCCTTCGTGGGTGGAGCGCTCCGTGGACTCACGCAGCCGTTACCCTTTGTGGGTTGAAGTCTCCATCAACGTGGATGTATGATAGCACCACCTATCGAAACCACGGCTAAAAAATCTCTGTGTCAACATTGCATTTGCTCCCTCAAACTCCTCCCTTTACCTTCATATGCAATTGTTTTACATTCCACTGCTATACTCTTAGAATTGCATGTGTAGGTTGATTGCTTGACCTGTGCTAAGTTGCTAAAATCTGCCAAGAACCAAAATTGGGAAAAGGCTAGATTTTTATTTGGTCAAGTAGTCTAATCACTCCCCCCTCTAGACATACTTTTGATCCTACAAGTTGTATCAGAGCTTTGGTATCCATTTGCTTTGATTTCCATAGCTTTTGGCGGTCATAGCCTTGGTTTCACAACCTAGGAGAGTATGGCGTCTAGCGAGGGAAATTACCACCGTAGAGGTCCTTACTTTGATGGTACTAATTTTGCTAGTTGGAAGCATAAGATGAAGATGCATATTCTTGGACATAACCCCGCCGTTTGGGCTATTGTGTGTATTGGCTTGCAAGGTGAATTCTTTGATGGGAGAGAACCGAACCGTGAAGCTACTGCGGAAGAGTTGAAGATGCTGCAATACAATGCTCAAGCTTGTGATATCCTCTTCAACGGATTGTGCCCCGAAGAATACATCAAAATCAGCCGTCTTGAGAATGCAAACGAGATTTGGGATACTTTGATTGACATGCACGAAGGTACCAACTCCGTCAAGGAATCCAAATTGGATGCGCTTCAGAGTCAACTTGACAAGTTCAAAATGAAGGATGGTGAAGGTGTCGCTGAAATGTACTCTAGGCTTGCTCTCATCACAAATGAGATTGCCGGCTTAGGAAGTGAAGAGATGACTGATAAATTCATCATCAAGAAGATCCTAAGAGCCTTGGATGGAAAATATGATACCGTGTGCACATTGATCCAAATGATGCCCAATTACAAGGATCTCAAGCCAACAGAAGTCACTGGAAGAATTGGTGCTCATGAGATGTCACTCAAGGATAAGGAGGAGCTCCACAACAAGTCAAGTGGTGCTTACAAAGCCTCATGTGAAGCTCCCACATCATCAAGTGAGAAACAAACCTTCATTGAAGAATTGAGCCTAATGGTGAAGAACTTCAACAAGTTCTACAAGAGTAGAAGCAAGGAAAGAAGTTCCAAGTCAAGGTCCTATAATGATAAAAGATCTTCTAGTCATGAGCGTAATTGCTACAATTGTGGAAGACCCGGACACTATTCCAATGAGTGTACGGCTCCCTACAAAAGAAGAGAAGATTCACCAAAAAGAAGGAGTAGAAGAGAAGAATCACCATCAAGAGAAAGAAGGAGTAGAGATGATCGTTATGAACGAAGAACATCCCGGAGAAGCAAGGATTCGGAAAGGAAGGACAAGTCATCAAGGAGCTACACAAAACGAAGACATCAAGCTCATGTTGGTGAATGGGTGTCCAGCTCCGACTCCGACAATCACTATGAGAGAAGCTATCACTCCGACTCCGAATATACTCAAGATGAAGGTGTTGCCGGTCTAGCACTTGTGTCAACCAACTCCTATGACATATTTGACTCACCAAATGAAGGACTTGGAAGATGCTTCATGGCTAAAGGCCCAAAGGTAACACACCCCGAGCATGTTGATTTCAATAGTGATGAAGATGACTTGTTAGGTGATGATGATTTACTTGTTGACAACTCTAGTGATGAATACTATGATGAAACATCAATTAATCATGCTAATCAAGATAAAACAAATGACAATGATAAGGAGAAGATTGAGCACCTAACTAAAGAACTAAACACTCTTAAGTTAGCTCATGAAACTATCTTAGAAGATCATCGAGAACTTTTAAAGACTCATGAGAAGTTACGCTTTGAAAAGCTCAACCTTGAGCAAGAGCATGAGTTTTTAAAGGCAATCAATGATGATCTTTGCAAGAAAAGTTCTTCTTACATTGCCAAGCGTTTACTCTTATTTACTTACATGCCACAAGTCAAATCTAGTAACAAGAACAAGAAAGATTCTTCTTCTAGTAGTAAAAATAATCATGCTAAATCTAATATTGTTGCTTCTAGTAGTTCTCTTGATTCCACTAATGATTCTCTTAGCCAAGTTACACTTGAGCAAGAAAATAGCTTATTGAAGGGAATTATAGAGAAAGGTGTTTACAAGAGCCTTGCCGGAAGTAAGCAATTCGAGGAAATTGTACGCAAGCAAGGAAGGCACCGGAAGAATCAAGGTGTTGGTTTTGAACGAAAGTTCAATGCCAATGGAGTTCAGTGGGAAGAAGATCAATACCCCAAGACGAAGTTTGTTCCTCAACAAGAGAAGTATGATCCTACTTCTTTCAAAGGGACACAAGCTCAAGATGATCTTCCACCACAAGACCTCGAGCAAAAAGGCAAGGACAAGCTTCAAGAGGAGATTGATGCATTTGAAGAAGCTCCTAAGGCCTTGGTCAAGTGGGTTCCCAAGACTACATCAAGTTCTACTTTAACAAGTACAACTACAACTCTGAGGATTACCATCAAGATGATGTGGATCCCAAAGAAGAAGAACTAGAGAGTTCTTGAGGGTGACTCCACCAACGTACTTCACTCATATCATTTTGGCAAGGACAAGTGCAATCAAATTCCACATCTTGCACTAGTTCAAGGAGTCACAAACCCTCTAGTTGGTAAGACAAGGGACAAGGTAACCTAATGCTTTCATGGACATCATCTTGTGTATGCATCACTCTATGTCTATGGATATCCTTGTTTGTTCCTTGTGGGACTAACCCGTGTAGGTATTGAAAGTGCAACTCACTCCAATGGATTGCTGCAAATGATCTACATCAATATTGAGCATCCACATCTTCAACACCTACATGAAGTCATCATCGACAAAACCCAAGGTTAGTTCATCCCTCTTAGGGGGGATCTCACATCTAGGGGGAGCTTTACTCTAAGAATTGAGTTAAAGCAACTCTAATGGTGTGAACACAACAATGCTTTATGTAAAAGTGGTAATCCCACTTGTGCTTAAATGATGAGTATGACCTATGATCAAATGTTCTCATTTGACTCCTAAGTCAATATACTCATATATAGATGACCTAGTCATCGCCAATTGTTTGATAGATGCTAGAATTGGTTGTGCATGCTTTGCCACATATTTCATTTGCCATTTTATTGTGTGAGCATGTTGGTTGCATATTTTTCTCATTCGAGGACATCCACTTGTTGTTTTGATTGTTTGGTTTCTTTTCTTTTTGCCAAGTGGATGGACAAGAATGCCTAAGAACCTTCTCTAGCTATCTATGCTTTTCTTGTCTCAAACCCTATTCATGCTACATCACAAAGTTTGATCAAGTCAGATTCGAACCACTCTGTGTGAGGAGCACTCGAAGTCCACGATTCGTCATAGACTTAAACTTCCAAAACCTCTTTGTGCATTTCGGTCTGATCGATTCACCATTTTCGGTCACACCAAGATCACTAAGTTGATCTAGGTTTTCAACCTCGATGCAACCGATTAGAACTTTTCGGTCACACCGAGTTGCAGTAATGCTTGCAGTTTTGCATCTCGGTGCCACCGAGTTGTTCCACTCGGTCACACCGACAGGGTCAGGCTATATATACCCCCAGGTAAAAGTTTGGAATTTTTTCTGAAACCCCTTCACCCGCGCATAGCCTGCTCTGCCTTCTCGGGTCTCCGGATTGTCCTCCTCGTCGCCAGCGACCTCCCGCCGCTGGTCTCCGCCGCCGTCAACGGCATTCTGCCCCGCCGTTGCCGCCGTAGCAAGTTCATCGCCGAACTAGGGTATGGACTTGAAACTTTGTGCTATCCTCACTCCGATTCCTAGCACATTGCATTGCCATGAATCTTGCCACGTTTGAAATCTTTCTATCCAGCGAAATTACTCCGTAGATTAGATTTTTTTGAAAATTTAGGGTTAGGTATCTGCCGAATTCATCTCGGACCGACCGAGTTGTAGAAATCGGTCTCACTGATTTGGCTTAGGCCATTGCACATGTGATTCTTGGTCTGACCGAGAATTGCAAATCATTGTGACCGAGTTTGATTCTTTGTGAAACCCTAGCAGTCTCGATGCCACCGAACTGTGACTCGGTCTGACCGAGCTCACTAGTTTAGGTTCCAAAAGCTGCTTCGGTATCACCAAGTTTACAAATCGGTAGCTCCGAAATGCTTTCTGTGGAAAACTAAAACTAAGTTTTTGATTCAATTATTTTGCAAAAACATCTATGCTTTGTGATGCTCATCCACTCTACCTCATCTACATCTATTCACAGGGTCTGCTTGCAATATGTCTGATCAAAGTGATAGCCAGAACAAGACAGAGGAGCAAGTTCAGATGAGTGAGGGCACTAGTCCCTCAAGCAGTTATGATGATGGCGGCAGGAGCACACCTAGCAATTTGCCAAAGGCAGCAACCAGGGCAAGGAAGAAGAAAACCTCATATTTTGAAGATGAGGATTACATTGCTGTTGAAGATGAGGCCACTTCTAAGAAGAAGGTGCTGAAAAAGGAGTATGGCACAGCTGCAACCACAAAGCCAGGAATGAAACAAAGGTTCTAGCAAGAAGAGTTCCTATGTCAAAGGCCAGAGCATCCACTCAAGAGACTTTGAGATCTGAGCCCAAAAAGGCTGCTGCAGAAGTAAAGAAGAAGGAAAGAAAGAGAGGGAGATGGTGCAAGAAAGTTGACCCAATGGCAGAATTTGAGAAGCACTCTTCTGATGAGGAAGAAGAAGAGGAAGAGGATGCTGCACCAGCTCCTAAAGCTCAGAAGCTAATGGGAGATGCAATAAAGTCAGGGGCTGCTCCATCTAAGCCCAAAGCTGCTCCCAATGCTGCTGCTCCAGCACCAAAGCCTAAGCCCAAGAGGAACACCAAAAACATACTTGCATCTGAGAAGAACAAGGCCCCAGTGCCTGAAGCTGCTGAAGAAGAAGAAGATTCTCTTGTTCTGAGAAAGTTGAAGCCCAAGATTCCTGATCACAATGATGCTCATCTAGTTGCTGAAGACATGCATATCAGAAAGGATGCTGGACTGAGATTATGGAGACAGTTAGATCCTTATGCTGTGAGGAGAAGGACAACAGTTGACTACAGATTCCACACCAAGGAGCAACAGGATTTCTATGAGACTATTTTGCTTGACAAGAAGCCCATTGTGTGTGACATGAGATGGATCAACTGGGAATACATCAAGAAGAATGAAGCTCACTATCCAGGAGAGTATGACAACTTCAAGTCTTGTGGAGTTGATGACTTTGTTGCCCAGAAGCTCACCAAGTGAAATGATAAGCTCATCATGCAGTTTTACTCCATAGCTCACTTCTACCCAGATGGGAAGATTGTCTGGATGTCTGAAGGTACAAGGTACCAATCCTCAATTGAAGAATGGGCTGAGCTGATCAATGCCCCAAAAGAATCTGAAGATGACTTGGATGTATATGCAGAGAAGAAGAAATACCACAACTCTACGGATCACATGTACAGAGAGATCCCAGAAAAGGCTTTGGAAACTCACAAGCTTGGATCTGTACACTTCTTGTTGTCTGGTCTGCCTACAATCAATTGGATCCTTAGGCACACATTTCTACCCAAGTCTGGAGATCACAAGATGATCAGAGGTCATGCTATAAACTTGTTGCACTTGTTTTATATACCTCAGAAATTCAAAGTCATGAGCCTGATTGTGGAAACAATCAAGAGGACTGCAACTAATCAGAAGAGGAGTTGTGGGTATGCTCCACACATTCAGTAGCTCATCAACTCAACGATGGGCACAGGCACATATCTTTTGGATAAGGAGCATCTAGCCCTATACCCTGAATTTGAAGACAACACTGTTGAGATGAATGAGGAGGAACCATCATCTGTGCAAGCACATGAGAAGAGAGAGAAAACAAGGGTAGAGAAAGCTACAAAGATGCCAACTGCTGAAGAGGCATCTCAAGTGTTTCTGAAGAGCAAGCAAGACCAGCTTGGCTACTTGATTGCCTCCACCTTGAGGATTGAGAAGGGCTTGGCCACCCTGACTCAAAACCAGGAGAGCTTGGTGAGAATCATAGAGCAGAAGTTTTATGCACTTGATGTGAATGTCACAGAAATCCAAACTGCAGTTGAGCAACTTCAGGAGGATGTGGAGGAGAAGAAGGGCAAGTCTACCATGGATGCATTTGCCAGAGTGCCCAGAGGTCAGAGATCTGCTGCAGTGCCTGTTCCAGACACCAGAGCTACATCATCTGCACCAGCTGCCACAGCCTCAGTGCCTCCAGCTCCAGCACCCACTCCACCAGCTCCAGCTACATCAACTGATGCTTTCATCCTTGGAGTCATCTCTACACCACCACATGAAGACCAAGCCTGAGAGTCGATTAGCACTATGCATTTTTAAACCTTTTTGGTAACTTGTTGCCAAAGGGGGAGAAAAATGTATAGATTATAGGCTTCGAGAGAGAGAGTGCTGCTTTTTATCTCTCTTGCCTTTGGTGGTTAAACTTCTTTATGTGTGTGTTTGCTTGATACATTATGCCTTTTGTGAGATACTTGTATGATCATGTGTTTGATCATATGCTACCTTAATGCTTGTTGGATGACATTATCCTTTATATCCTTATATTATCATTCACTTTGCTTGGTGATGAGTGCATGTGTTTAATTACTATCATTTTGAGCGCTCCACCAAGATGTATGTGACATATAAGAGTGACCCATGATCCTAACTCATTATGCATTTGCAGTCCAAAGCAAATTTTTAAATAGTGCACAACTTTAGGGGGAGCTCTTACTTATCACATACTTCTCAAAGCGACGATGTTTTTCAATCTTATTATAATTTGTAGAAGCTTTGATCTATATGTTGTCATCAATTACCAAAAAGAGGGAGATTGAAAGTGAAACTATCCCTAGGTGGTTTTGGTAATTCCTAACAACATATAGCTCATTGAGCTAATGCCATTTCAAGATAAATATTTCAGGAAAGCTCAATGATTGGCATGGCATGGATGATAAAAGTGGATCCCTAAAAATGCTAAGGACAAAAGGATTGGCTCAAGCTCAAAGCACAAGACTCTACATTTTCCATTTTAGTGATCCAAGATCACATCGAGTCTATAGGAAAGCCAATACTATTAAAAGGGGATGATGTGTTACTTAATGGCTTGCTTGCTCAAAATGCTTAGTGATATGCTCCAAAAGCCCTCAACCACTTTCTCATATCCACATATGTCCCATACCAAAAGTCAAACTCGCCCCCACTGATTTGATCCATCCGGCGCCACCAAGTTCAGATGTCATAGCCATAGCTACAAACCCTAGTCGTTTCGGTCTCACCGATAGGGATCTCGGTCTCACCGAGATGGGATTGCAATCTCTCTGTTTCCCTTCATAACGTTTCGGTCAAACCAAGATGAGCGATCGGTCCCACCGAGATTGCAATGCAAACTCACTGTTTCCCTTTCGTAATGTTTCGGTCCAACCGAGATGAGCGAATCGGTCCCACCGAGTTTGCCTGACTAACCCTCTGTGTGTCTATTACCAAAATCGGTCCCACCGAGTTTGTGTAATCGGTCGCACCAAGATTAGTTATGCCCTAACCCTAACCATCTCGGTCCCACCGGGATGACATGTCGGTCACACCGAAAATCCTAATGGTCACATTATTTCCTAAATCGGTCCGACCGAGTTTCACAATTTGGTCCCACTGAGTTTGGTAAGTTGTGTGTAACGGTTAGATTTTGTGTGGAGGTTATATATACCCCTCCACCCACTCTTCATTCATGGAGAGAGCCATCAGAACGTGCCTACACTTCCAGCATACATTTTCTGAGAGAGAACCACCTACACTTGTGTTGAGGTTAGGATCTTCCATTCCTACCACATAAATCTTGATCTCTAGCCTTCCCCAAGTTGCTTTCCACTCAAATCTTCTTTCCACCAAATCCAAATCCTGTGAGAGAGAGTTGAGTGTTGGGGAGACTATCATTTGAAGCACAAGAGCAAGGAGTTCATCATCAACACACCATTTGTTACTTCTTGGAGAGTGGTGTCTCCTAGATTGGCTAGGTGTCACTTGGGAGCCTCCGTCAAGATTGTGGAGTTGAACCAAGGAGTTTGTAAGGGCAAGGATATCGCCTACTTCATGAAGATCTACCCCTAGTGAGGCAAGTCCTTCGTGGGCGACGACCATGGTGGGATAGACAAGGTTGCTTCTTCGTGGACCCTTCATGGGTGGAGCCCTCTGTGGACTTGCGCAGTCGTTACCCTTCGTGGGTTGAAGTCTCCATCAACATGGATGTACGATAGCACCACCTATCGGAACCACGGCTAAAAAATCTCCGTGTCAACATTGTGTTTGCTCCCTCAAACTCCTCCCTTTACCTTCATATGCAATTGTTTTACATTCCGCTACTATACTCTTAGAATTGCATGTGTAGGTTGATTGCTTTACTTTTGCTAAGTTGCTAAAATCTGCCAAGAACCAAAATTGGGAAAAGGCTAGATTTTTATTTGGTCAAGTAGTCTAATCACCCCCCCTCTAGACATACTTTCGATCCTACAATTAGTGAAAGTATGAACCCTAGGCCTTGTTTTCAAGCATTGCAAAACCGTTTTTGCTCACTTTTACCACTTGCTACCTTGTTAGTTTTATATTTTCAGATTACAAAAACCTATATCTACTGTCCATACTACACTTGTATCACCATCTCTTCATCGAACTAGTGAACCCATACAATTTATCATTGCGTTGGATGTGTTGGGGACAGAAGAGATTTCTTATATTTTCTTATATTTGATTGCAAGGTTGTTTGAGAGAGACCATCTTCATCCTACGCCTCCCGTGGATTGACAAATCTAGTTCATCCACTTGAGGGAAATTTGCTACTGTCCTACAAAACTCTGCACCTGGAGGCCCAACAGAGTCTACAAGAAGAAAGGTTCTGTAGTAGACATCAACTAGGAACCTTTTATTTTACCGTTTATCATTCCACATATGCATATGAGTTTTCCACTGAATCGCATATTCCAGGATCATAACGTTATAGCATAGAATATAAAATCTTTAATTATGAGTATGGAAATGTAATAATACAAATATTATTGCCTCTAGGCCACATTTCCAACATGGAGGTTCTCGAGGATCTCCCTTTGTCTTGTCCCACCCCCGAGGAGGGTGGTCGGGCTGATTTGTGTGATCATGCTTATAATGCAGATTGTCATCGACTTCGTCAACGAATGCTGGAAGCAGACGCTGACCTAAGTAGGTGATGACCCACAAGTATAGGGGATCAATCATAGTCCTTTCGATAAGTAAGAGTGTCGAACCCAAGGAGGAGCAGAAGGAAATGACAAGCGGTTTTCAGCAAGGTAATCTCTGCAAGCACTGAAATCATAGGTAACAGATAGTTTGATAACAAGACAATTTGTGACGAGCAAGTAAATATAATAGTAAATAAAGTGCAGCAAGGTAGTACAATCCTTTTGTGGCAAAGGACAGGCCAAACGATCTCTTATAGTAAGCAAAACGTTCTTGAGGACACACGGGAATTCCATCTAGTCACTTTCATCATGTTGGTTTGATTCGCGTTCGCTACTTTGATAATATGGTATGTGGGTGGACCGCTGCTCTGATGTTCTTACTTGAACAAGCCTCCCACTTATGATTAACCCCCTCGCAAGCATCCACAACTACGAGCAAAGTATTAAGATAAAATCTAACCCTAGCTGAGGGAGTCCTGGACGAGGGGGTGTCCGGATAGCCGAACTATCATCATCGGCTGGACTCCAAGACTATGAAGATACAAGATTGAAGACTTCGTCCCGTGTCCGGATGGGACTTTCCTTGGCATGGAAGGCAAGCTTGGCGATACGGATATGTAGATCTCCTACCATTGTAACCGACTCTGTGTAACCCTAGCCCTCTCCGGTGTCTATATAAACTGGATGGTTTTAGTCCGTAGGATATAACAACAATCATACCATAGGCTAGCTTCTAGGGTTTAGCCTCCTTGATCTCGTGGTAGATCTACTCTTGTAATACCCACATCATCAATATTAATCAAGCAGGATGTAGGGTTTTACCTCCATCAAGAGGGCCCGAACCTGGGTAAAACATCGTGTCCCTTGTCTCCTGTTACCATCCGCCTAGACGCACAGTTCGGGACCCCCTACCCGAGATCCGCCGGTTTTGACACCGACATTGGTGCTTTCATTGAGAGTTCCTCTGTGTCGTCACCGATAGGCTCGATGGCTCCTTCGATCATCGACAACGACGCGGTCCAGGGTGAGACTTTTCTCCCCAGACAGGTCTTCATATTCGGCGGCTTTGCACTGCGGGCCAATTCGTTTGGCCATCTGGAGCAGATCGAAGGCTACGCCCCTGGACGTTAGGTCAGATCTGGAAGTCTGAACTTCACAGCTGACATCCGCGGAGACTTGATCTTCGATGGATTCGAGCCACAGCCGAGCGCGCCGCACTGTCACGATGGGCATGATCTAGCTCTGCTGCCGGACAGTGCCCTGGAGGCCTTACACGAGTCCGCTCTGACCCTCGATTCGGAGCCGGCTATGCAGATCGAGGACGGATGGTTAGACACCGCCTCAGGGGCTCCAACCTCTACAGCGATAGAGCCGAATATTGACCTTGTCCCTTGTGAAGCTCGTGACTCCGAGGTGCCAGACTCCTTGCCGGACTCCGAACCTCCTACGCCCCCTCCAATCGAATCCGATTGGGCGCCGATCATGGAGTTCACCGCTGCGGACATCTTTCAGCACTCACCTTTCGGCGACATCCTGAGTTCGCTAAAGTATCTCTCGTTATCAGGAGAGCCCTGGCCGGACTGCGGTCAGGACGGTTGGGATGCGGACGACGAAGAAATTCAAGGCCCACCCACCACCCACTTAGTAGCCACTGTCGACGATCTAACCGACATGCTAGACTTCGACTCCGAAGACATCGATGCTATGGACGACGATGCCGGAGACGACCAAGAACCAGCGCCTACTGGGCACTGGAAAGCCACCTCGTCATATGACATATACATGGTGGATATCCCAAAGGATGGGAATGGCGAGGGAGCAGCGGAGGAAGACCCCTCCAAGAAATAGCCCAAGCGCCGGCGTCAGCGGCGCCGCTCTAAATCCCGCCACAGCAAGAATGGAGATTCCGTCACCGGAGATAATAATACCCTAGACAGTGTCGAAGACAACCCCCTCCAGCGAGATTCAGCACAGGAGGACGGAGAAGCCAGCCCTCATGAGAGAGCGGCAGACGAAGAGGTAGAGGATGATAATTACATGCCTCCCTCCGGAGACGAGGCAAGCCTCGACGACGACGAATTTGTCATGCCTGAGGATCCCATCGAACAAGAGCATTTTAAACGCAGGCTTATGGCCACGGCAAACAGCCTCAAGAAAAAGCAGCAACAGCTTAGAGCTGATCAAGATCTGCTAGCCGACAGATGGACTGAAGTCCTTGCGGCCGAAGAGCATGAGCTCGAACGCCCCTCCAAAAGCTACCCCAAACGCAAGTTGCTCCCCCGATTACAGGAGGAGGCATATAAACCTGCATCACCAGAGCACAATACGGCTGACCGACCACCTCGTGGCCACGACAGAGAGGCCTCTAGGCCCTCCACTAGAACCGTACCCCGGCATCGCTCGAAAAGCACAAGGCCACAGGGGAACGCTCCGGACTTGCGAGATATATTGGAGGATAAGGCATGATAATCAAGATCGATCTATGAATCGCGTGGGCGCCCCATGATACGTGACGACAACCGTCGCGCCGGACACAGCAAGTCCGGCCGGGCCGAACACAGTAGACAAAGCTCGTTGGAGCTCCGTCGTGATATAGCCCAATACAGAGGCGCCGCACACCCACTATGCTTCACAGATGAAGTAATGGATCATCAAATCCCCGAAGGGTTTAAACCCGTGAATATTGAATCCTATGATGGCACAACAGACCCCGCGGTTTGGATTGAAGACTATCTCCTTCATATCCACATGGCCCGCGGTGACAATCTTCATGCCATCAAATACCTCCCACTCAAGCTTAAAGGACCAGCTCGGCATTGGCTTAACAGCTTGCCAGCAGAATCAATTGGGTGTTGGGAGGACCTGGAAGCCGCATTCCTTGATAACTTCCAGGGCATGTATGTGCGACCACCAGACGCTGACGACCTAAGCCACATAATTCAGCAGCCAGACAAACCGTCCAGCCAATTTTGGACACGGTTCTTAACTAAGAAAAATCAAATCATCGACTGTCCGGATGTGGAGGCCCTCGCGGCCTTCAAACATAACATCCGCAACGAGTGGCTTGCTGGCACCTGGGACAGGAAAAGCCGAAATCCATGGCAGCCCTCACATCACTCATGACCCGCTTCTGCGCGGGAGAGGACAGCTGGCTAGTCCGCAGCAACAACCTCAACAAAAATTCTGGCAGTCCGGATACCAAGGACCGCAACGGCAGGTTGCGTTGCAACAAGAACAAATGCCGCATTAACGACGACAATAATGAGGATACGGCAGTCAATGCCGGATTCAGAGGCTCCAAACCCGGTCAACGGAAAAAGCCATTCAAAAGAACTACTCCGGGTCCGTCCAATTTGGACCGAATACTCGATCGCTCGTGCCAGATACACGGCACCCCTGAAATTCCAGCCAACCACACCAACAGGGACTATTGGGTATTCAAGCAGGCAGGCAAGCTAATTGCCGAAAACAATGGAAGGGGCTGCATAGCGATGACGAAGAAGAGACCCGACCGCCGAACAATAGAGGACAGAAGGGTTCCCCCCCCCACAAGTGCGGACGGTGAACATGATATACGCAACCCACATACCCAAGAGGGAGCGGAAGCGTGCACTCAGGGACGTATACGGGATGGAGCCAGTCGCCCCGAAGTTCAACCCATGGTCCTCCTGCCCGATCACTTTTGATCGAAGGGACCACCCCACCAGCATCCGCCACGGCGGATTCGCCGCATTGGTTTTAGACCCAATCATTGATGGATTTCACCTCACCAGATTCCTGATGGACGGCGGTAGCAGCCTGAACCTGCTTTATCAGGACACAGTGCGCAAGATGGGCATAGACCCCTCAAGGATTAAACCCACAAGGACGACCTTCAAAGGCGCCATACCAGGTGTAGAGGCCAATTGTATAGGCTTAGTTGCACTGGAAGTGGTCTTCGGATCCCCGGATAACTTCCGAAGTGAGGAGTTAATCTTTGACATAGTTCCGTTCCGCAGCGGCTATCATGCTCTACTCGGACGGACCGCGTTTGCAAAGTTCAACGCGGTGCCGCACTACACATACCTCAAGCTCAAGATGCCAGGCCCTCGAGGAGTCATCACGGTCAATGGAAACACTGAACGCTCCCTCCGAACAGAGGAACATACAGCGGCTCTCGCGGCAGAAGTACAATGCAACCTCTTAAGGCAATTCTCGAGTCCGGCCGTTAAGCGACCGGACACGGCTAAACGTGCCCGGAGTAACCTACAACAAGACCACCTGGCACGTTCTGAGCACGCGTAGCAATGCGGCCCCAACCCCAGCCCTCGCAAAATTGCAAGACCGGTCCTTCGCGTACATCATTACGCTCTGGAGATACCATGGGCATAGGGGGAGGGGCATGACCACGATAGGCCCAGAATGCGGCTTAACCACACCAGGGGCTCCCAAGTGTGTCATTCTTTTTTTTTCTCTTTCTTTCTTACCCACAGGACTCCGTTCACCAGAGGTCATGTCCGGTAGTAGACCGGCCGAACTCACGATGCAACAGCCAGGGAAGGAAAAAGGCTACAACGAATATCCAGGTGGTCTCCATTACGAGCATTAAATCTGTTTTATACGGCATTCCGCAGCCTACCCCTGGAGGGGGACATGCTTAATAGTCCCATCCCTTGCTTACCGCACTATTTGTATCGTTCTGCATTCATGGCAGTATTTCTTGAATAAACAATGCAGCACTTTTTTGCTTATAATTGCCTTCCTTTCTTATACATATGTTCATTTATGACATGTCGCATCCGTACACTTTGGTACGGCTAAATACACCAGGGGCTTAAGTTCCCCACATTATGGTGTGATAAGTCCGAACACTTTCACAAGTGCGGCACCCCAAACTTATAGCATTATATGCATCGGCTCCGAATCATGTCTTGGGTCAATAGTTGGGTTTGCCGGTCTCCCATGTTTTGGTACCTTACGTTCCGTTGTATCGTCTAAGGTAGCACTGGGAGAACCACTGCAGTTGTGCCCCAGTTGAGATGGGCGAGCGCCTCAGTGGAGAAAGCTAAAACTAACCGTCATGATGAGGCGAGAGCCGGTCGCTGTTCGAGAGGTTTTTTCGAGTCCCTAAAGACTTATGCCGCTTAGAGCGAGGAACCGGCTTTGTCCGGCCCAGGCGTGGATAGCGCCCCGAATTCGGCCTTCCGAACAATAGGGGCTTCGCCGAAATTTAAAATTATAGAATTCTATGGCTAAGTGAGAGTGTTCAAGCATTATAAGTCCGGTTGCCTCGTTCGTTGTGTTGAGCGCCTCCCTAGATGGACCAAATATGGGAACAAGAGTGCTCAAATTTATCCCGAACACCCCAGCACTCGTGGCATGGGGGCTGAAGCCGACGACTTGCCATCTCTCAGATTTGATAAACAGCCGCACAGAAGGTAATATTTTAAATCAACAAGTGTTGCTTAGCGCATATGAACAAAGTTTTCAGCGCACAGGATAACAAAATGCGAGTCTACTCAAATATTACATTTTTGGAGCACTCACCCGCAATAATGCGGGCACACTTCAGGACACCCTTATAATACATCTCGGGCGTGCGATACTCCTTGCCCGGCGGTGGCGCGTCCGTCACAAGCTTCTCAGCGTCCATCTTTCCCCAGTGCACCTTAGCACGGGCAAGGGCCCGACGGGCACCTTCAATACAGGCGGATTGCTTGATGACTTCAACCCATGGACAAGCATCCACCAGCCGCCACACCAGGCCGAAGTAGCTCCCAGGCATGGCCTCCTTGGGCCACAGCCAAACTATGAGGCCCTTCATGGCCTGTTCGGCCACCTTGTGGAGCTCGACCAGCTGCTTCAGCTGGTCGCTAAGGGGCACCGGATGTCCGGCCTCAGCATACTGAGACCAGTAGACCTTCTCCGTCGAGCTCCCCTCCTCGGCCCTGTAGAAAGCGGCAGCATCGGACACGCTGCGGGGAAGATCTGCGAAGGCTCCTGGAGAGCTCTGAATTCGGGTAAGTAACAGGTAATTCACATTCACATGCTTGCTTTGCATGAAAAATGCCTTACCCGCTGCTATTTTCTTCAACGCCTCGATTTCCTGAAGGGCATTGTGGGCTTCGGCCTTAGTGGCTTTGGCACTCTCAAGAGCCGATGCAAGCTCGGACTCTCGAGTCTTCGAGTCGCGCTCCAAACTCTCATGCTTTGACACGAGAGCCTGTAGCTCTTGCTGTACCTCCGCCACCCGCGCCTCCTGCTTCTCTCGCTGTCACGCCCAAGATGCGACCCTATCCTAAAGGAACTCGTAGGTCCCACCAAGAATAGAAGCGCATCTTGAAGACGCTTTTGCAAGGTGGATATCATTACATCAACATTACATAATAGGTGGGGATACATACAAGAGGCAAACAATGCCACACGAATACAACATCATCTTACATAAGAGCACCATCCCACTACGGATGAAACACAAAGAGAAACTCAAACGACATCCACCCTGCTATCCCAGGCTGCCGACCTGGAACCTATCCCCTGATCAAAGAAGAAACAGAAGAAGAACTCCAAGACAAGCAAAGATCGCTCTCGCGTCATGATCATCGCAAAACCTATACCTGCCACTGTTGTTGTAGTAATCTGTGAGCCACGAGGACTCAGCAATCCCATTACCATGGGTATCAAGACTAGCAAAGCTTAATGGGAAAGGAAGGAGTAAAGTGGTGAGGCTGCAGCAGCGACTAAGCATATATGGTGGCTAACATACGCAAATAAGAGCGAGAAGAGAAGAAAAGGAACTGTCGTGAAACTAGCAATGATCAAGAGGTGATCCTGAACTCCTACTTACGTCAATCATAACCCAAAACCGTGTTCGCTTCCCGGACTCCGCCGAAAAGAGACCATCACGGTTACACACGCGGTTGATGCATTTTAATTCGGATCTGGTGCCAAGTTATCTACAACCGGACATTAACAAATTCCCATCTGCCTATAACCGCAGGCACGGCTTTCGAAAGATTATACCCTGCAGGGGTGTCCCAACTTAGCCCATGATAAGCTCGCGCGATCAACGAAGGATATTCTTTCTCCCAGGAAGACCCGATCAGACTCGGAATCCCGGTTTACAAGACATTTCGACAATGGTAAAACAAGACCAGCAAAGCCGCCCGATGTGCCGACAAATCCCGATAGGAGCTGCACATATCTCGTTCTCAGGGCACACCAGATGAGCAAGACGTCGGGTTGGCATAGACCCTGGTTTCCCAGGGGGTGCCGGACATCGCTTAGGTTGGACCAACACTC
>NC_041381.1:405659690-405672534 GCF_002162155.2 Triticum dicoccoides | reverse complement strand
GGGGGGGGGGTAAAATAAAGATGACCCTCGGGCTCCGGAAACCCAAGGGAAAAAGGGCTAGGTGAGGCAAATGGTAAAACCAAGGTTGGGCCTTGCTGGAGGAGTTTTATTCAGAGCGAACTGTCAAGGGGGTCCCATAAATCACCCAACCACGTAAGGAACGCAAAATCCGAGAACATAACACCGGTATGACGGAAACTAGGGCGGCAAGAGTGGAACAAAACACCAGGCATAAGGCTGAGTCTTCCACTCTTTACCAAGTATATAGATGCATTAATAATATAAGAGATATTGTGATATCCCAACATAATCCTGTCCACCATGGGGCAATCTTCAACTTCACCTGCAACTAACAACGCTATAAGAGGGGCTGAGCAAAGCGGTAACATAGCCAAGCAACGGTTTGCTAGGAAGGGTGAAAAGGTTAGAGGCTGACATGGCAGTTTGGGAGGCTTGAAGAGCAAATGATAGGTAGCACAGCAAACCGATAGAACGAAGCAACTAGCATAGCAATGATAGTAGTGAGATCCAGGGTAGCGGTCATCTTGCCTGAAATCCCGCAAGGAAGAAGAACGAGTCCATGAAGAAGACGAACGGGAGTAGTCGAACGAATCCTCACAATCGCAACATTACCGGAACTAAGAAGCAACACCGGAAAGAAACAAACAACATGGTAAATGCACAAGCATAAACATGTCATGATGCACAAACAAGTATGATGCATGTCCGGTTTAATGAGGCATGGCATGGCAAAATGCAACAACCAATACTACAAGTTAAGTGGAGCTCAATATGCAATGAGTTGCATATTGACAAAATACCACATTGACATATTTATTTTAATCTCGTATAAGCTACCAAACAATATTAAATGTTGTTAAATATGGCAAGAGGTGAAGCATAATAAAACTACCTATCTAAGCAAGTTTAAATGAGGCCGGAACAACAAACAACAATTCCGGAAAATCCTCATGTTCATATTCTAGTTTTGGTACTGTTCTGCGCTAAACCATATTGTATTGTTGTTAAACAAGAAAATAAATTCCACCATGTTAAACTAGGCATTTTTCCGCCCCATTTACATATAAAGTTTATTAAAAATGGAGCTACGGTTATTTAGTTATGAAATAAATCATTTTAACATGGCATTTGAGCAAAATTAAACAAACAACATTTTAAGCATTTTAACATGGGATGAAAATGGCATATTATTAATCTACACAAAATTCTAAGCATTTTACATATATAAATTATTTACGAAAGATGCATGGTTTGTGAGTAATTATATGCATGAAGTTCAAGGGTTTTTCTGCAAATCTGTCAAACACTGGATAATAGACAAATTCGTCCAGGGAAAAAAACATGAGATGGGCTGAATCTGGAACAGGGCAACGGCTGGGGCTATAGGAATAGGCTCACCATGGGCTCTTGGCCCGGTCGGTGGAGGAGGCTTGGGGCAGGCGGAGCTAGCTGGGCCGAGGCGAGGCCGGCCCAGGCGCGTGCGATCGAGCGCTGTGGAGCGCTACTCGATCTGAAGCAGAGGGGATGGAGCAGTGGCTTCGTGCGGCTTGGGACTCCGGTGATGGCGCGATGGAGGCCGGGGCGGCATGGATCTAGGCAGGGAACTCGAGGAGGAAGGAGGTAGCTCGCGGAGGCGTCTGTAGGCCGAAGCAGGGGAGGCCGCGATGCAGAGGAGGCGACGGCCGAGCAGGATTGAGCAGAGGGACTTGGCTCAGCAGCGGAGAAGCTCCAAGGCAGCGGCTAAGCTCGAAGATGAACTTGGCGACGGGGACGGCCGGGACGGGAAGGAGAGGACACACGACTCTGGTCACCGGCGGCCATGGCAGCAGGGGCGAGTGGCTCGGTCGTTCTGCAGGTAGTCAACGCGATCGTTCACTCCCTCGATGGAAGCAAAGGATGCAGCACCAGGTGCTTGGCGGGCGCCAGATCTTGGGCGGAGCATGCGGCTCCTAGGACTTGGTGGAGCGGCGGGGACCCGAGCTGATCCGGCCGGAGTTGAGGCGAAGGTGCGGCGGGGTTGAACTGGAGCATCCATGGCGTCCCGCGGGACACAGACAAAACGAGAGAGTGTTTGAGAGACAGAGAGAGACCGAGGGAAAGAGAAAGAAGCGGGTGCACGACCTGGTTCTTGTCGCCGGCGGTAGGTCGAGCTCCTGCTGGAGGAAGGAGGCGCGCGAGGGGATTTGGCTAGGTGGGATCTGGATCGATCCCGAGGAAGGAGGGGACTTGTTCGAGCGCTCCGGTTGGGCTGGTGGGGAGAACGAGGAGAAGGTGGAGGCTGCGATTGGTCTCGGGTGGAACTGGATCAGGAGGATCCCGAGGGAGAGAGGGCAGGTAGGTGGCGGCGGAGGGACTGATGGAATGGATGGGACGGCTCGAACTAGGGTTTGCCTGCTTATAAATATAGTGAGTGAGATTAGGGGCTAGGGGCTACTAGGTCCGTCCGATCGTAATCGGGCGATCGAGAATGAATTGGTTAGGGAGTCCAAATGAGAAAATGGAGATGTTTTAGGGATGTTTGGGGTTGATCTGGACCCATCGGCGATGACTGTCCGGGTCGGGTTCGGGGGAGGTTTTGGACACACACACGAGGGGTCCGAGAGAGGTCAACGAGGACAAGGGCCTGACAAAATGACACCGGAGGCAAAGAGAGAAAGGACAACTGCGAATAGCTACAAGTTTTGAGAAAAAACATGCGGATGCAATGCTCATGATGCGATGAGATGAAATGCAAGACATGAAAAAAATGCAAAACAAAAGACAAAAACCCAAACACGGAGAAAATAACAAATCACATAGCCGGAAATGGCAAGAGTCGGAGTTGCGAATATGGAAAGTTGTATCCGGGGCGTTACACTCGCCCAGCATGCTCCATGGCCGCATTACGTTCGGCCGCGGACACCGCCTCCTTTAGGGTCACCACCTCGTTCGTGGCCCCTGAAGTACCCACGTTATCCTTGTCATTTCTCTTGCAACAAAATCCTTTTCTGTAAGGTACAACTTTAATAAGGTGTTACTCACCTTCTTTGTCCTCGAGCTGCTTCTTGGCACGGCCGAGCTCGTTCTCGGACCGCTCGAGGCTTTGCTTAAAAGCATCGACCTCCGTAGTCAGTGCGGCAGAGGTCAGCAGCGCAACCTACAATCCCATATTGACATATTTTTAAGACTCCTGCGTATATCTTTTTAGATCCTCAGTCCGGCTTTTCTTTCCGAACACCGAACCGAGCATTAGGGGCTACTGTCTATGCGGTACTATTTTACATATATTAATATTCTTACCTCAAAGCCTGTTAGAAGGCTGCTGCACGCTTCGGTCAGCCCGCTTTTGGCGACCTGGACCTTCTGAATCACCGCACTCATGACAGTGCAGTGTTCCTCCTTGATGGAAGCGCCGTTGAGCACCTCCAGCAAGTTATCCGGCGCCTCCGGTTGGATGGATGCCGTTGGCGTCACGGTCTTGCCCTTCTTACGAAGGGGCCGCCTGCCGGACTCCGGAACCACTGCAGGTTCCGTTGCGGAGTCCGGTACGAAGTCCAGGAGGTTGCCTTGTGGCACCTCCGGGTCCTCCTCCTTCGGGTGGGTCCCTCTCTGGGATCCCACCTCGGCGTCGTCGGCGTCACGGGGGGTGGAGGCGGTTGGAAGTGAAGTACTATTCACATCCGACGTACCCAAGGACCCGCTCGATGAAGCAGGAAGATCGTCCTTGGGCGGACTGCAGGGTTGTATGCGGCATTAGAAAGACACCATGTGGCGAAAAGAAAAATCATGAAGTTGTTCGGGAGTCCGGATACTTACGATCTCGCCAGGGGCTTGGCCCTTGAAGGCCAATCCTTGTCGTCATCACCGGCGTTGGCGGAACAGTCCGACGGAAGAGTCCTTCCCTTCTTGGACCCTTTGGCCTCCCTCGTTGGGGAGGCCTTCCTTTTCTTCCCTCCCCCCGCTGGGGGAGAGGCCTCTTTCTTCTCCTCCTCGTCCTCGTGGGAGGAGTCCGCCTCAGAGTCGTCGAACGATGAGTCCGATAACACCTGAAAACGGGAACTCTTACGAGTGCCCGTGGCCTTCTTCTTGGCCTTATTCTCCGGCACCACGTGGGGTGCCGGAATCAGCAGCCCCTTTAAGCGGGCGTTCGCCGGGTCTTCTGGCAAAGGGGCCGGACAGTTAGTCTGCTCGACCTTCTTCCGCCAGTCCTTTCAAAGGAGAGGGAGTTTAGATCCCACATAGAGTTAAACTATGGAAAACAAGTGTCTCGTAAAGGGTAGAATTGCTTACCTCGCTAGCCTGGCGCTGCGAGCTGAATCCGCGATCTTCGGTAGCGGATGCGGGAGCCTCGGCGCCCTTAAACAGCACCTTCCAGGCATCTTCGTACTTAGTGTCGAAGAGCCCGCTCAAGGTTCGGTGCTGGGCCGGATCAAACTCCCACAATTTGAAGGCCCGTTGTTGGCACGGGAGAATCCAGCGGATGAGCATGACCTGGACTACGTTGACAAGCTTGAGCTTCTTGTTCACTAGCTTTTGGACGCAGGCTTGGAGTCCGGTCAGCTCCTCCGAATCGCCCTAGGTCAGGCCACTCTCTTTCCAAGAGGTGAGCCGTGTGGGGATGCTAGATCTGAATTCGGGGGCCGCTGCCCATTCAGGGTCACGCGGCTCGGTGATGTAGAACCACCCCAATTGCCACCCCTTGATGGTTTCCACGAAGGCGCCCTCGAGCCAAGTAACGTTGGGCATCTTGCCCACCATGGCGCCTCCGCACTCCGCTTGGCTGCCCTTCACAACCTTCGGCTTGACATTGAAGGTCTTGAGCCACAAGCCGAAGTGGGGCTGGATGCAGAGGAAGGCCTCACACACGATGATAAACGCCGAGATGTTGAGGATGAAATGGGCCAGATCATGGAAATCCAGGCCGTAGTAGAACATGAGCCCCCGGACAAAGGGGTGGAGTGGGAAGTCCAATCCGCGGAGGAAATGGGGAAGGAATACCACCCTCTTATGGGGCCTGGGGGTGGGGATGAGCTGCCCCTCGTCGGGGAGCCGGTGCGCGATGTCGCTGGACAGATATCCGGCGCTGCGCAACTTCTTGATGTGCCCCTCCGTAACGGAGGAGGCCATCCACTTGCCTCCCGCTCCGGACATAGTTGGAGAAGGTTGAGGTGAGATGTGCGGACTTGGGCGCTGGAGCTCGAGTACGCGGAGATGGATAAGCAAAGGAGGAAGAAGGCGCAGGTAAAAAGGTGGATCCTTATCCCCTTATATATGGGCGGACGAAACTATGCGTCCCCACCGGCCTGGTAAAACTCGCTTTTCTCCCAAGAGCCGCATGTTGGGGAACGTTGCAGAAAATTAAATTTTTTCCTACGGTTTCACCAAGATCCATCTATGAGTTTATCTAAGCAAAGAGTCATGGGAGAGAGATTGCATCTACATACCACTTGTAGATCACGTGCGGAAGCGTTCAAGGGAACGGGGATGATGGAGTCGTACTCGCCGTGATCCAAATCACCGATGACCAAGTGCTGAACGGACAACACCTCCGCGTTCAACACACGTACGGAGCAGATGACGTCTCCTCCTTCTTGATCCAGCAAGGGGGAAGGAGAGGTTGAGGAAGAAGGCTCCAGCAGCATCACGACGGCGCGATGATGGTGGAGAGGCAGTACTCCGACAGGGCTTCGCCAAGCACTCAACAGAGGAGGAGAGGTGTTGGGGAGGGGAGGGGCTGCGCCTTGGATCAGGTGATCAGCCCTCCCCTCGCCCCTCTATTTATAGGGGAAGGGGGAAGGGGGCTGGCCCCCTCTAGATGAGATCTAGAGGGGGGGGGGCGGCCAGGGAGGGGGGCTTGCCCCCCAAGCAAGGGGGGCGCCCCCACTAGGGTTCCCCCCCAACCCTAGGCGCATGGGCCAAAGGGGGGGGCACCCAGCCCTCCAGGGGATGGTTCCCTGCCCCTTGCGGCCCATGAGGCCCTCCGAGAGGGGTGGCCCCTCCCGGTGGACCCCCGGAACCCCCTCTGGTGGCCCCGGTACAATACCGATATGCCCCCCGAAACTTTCCGGTGTCCGTATGACAACTTCCCATATATAAATCTTCACCTCCGGACCATTCCGGAACTCCTCGTGACGTCCGGGATCTCATCCGGGACTCCGAACAACATTCGGTAATCACATACAAGTCTTCCTAATAACCCTAGCATCACCGAACCTTAAGTGTGTAGACCCTACGGGTTCGGGAGACACGCAGACATGACCGAGACGGCTCTCCGGTCAATAACCAACAGCGGGATCTGGATACTCATGTTGGCTCCCACATGCTCCTCGATGATGTCATCGGATGAACCACGATGTCGAGGATTCAATTAACCCCGTATGCAATTCCCTTTGTCAATCGGTACGTTACATGCCCGAGACTCGATCGTCGGTATCCCAATACCTCGTTCAGTCTCGTTACCGGCAAGTCACTTTACTCGTACCGTAATGCATGATCCCGTGACCAAACACTTGGTCACTTTGAGCTCATTATGATGATGCATTACCGAGTGGGCCCAGAGATACCTCTCCGTCATACGGAGTGACAAATCCCAGTCTCGATCCGTGTCAACCCAACAGACACTTTCGGAGATACCTGTAGTGCACCTTTATAGTCACCCAGTTACGTTGTGACGTTTGGTACACCCAAAGTACTCCTACGGTATCCGGGAGTTACACGATCTCATGGTCTAAGGAAGAGATACTTGACATTGGAAAAGCTCTAGCAAAACGAACTACACGATCTTGTGCTATGCTTAGGATTGGGTCTTGTCCATCACATCATTCTCCTAATGATGTGATCCCGTTGTCAATGACATCTAATGTCCATAGTTAGGAAACCATGACTATCTGTTGACCAACGAGCTAGTCAACTAGAGGCTTACTAGGGACGTATTTGTTCTAAGTATTCACACGTGTATTACGATTTCCGAATAATACAATTATAGCATGAATAAAAGACAATTATCATGAACAAGGAAATATAATAATAATCCTTTTATTATTGCCTCTAGGGCATATTTCCAACAGTCTCCCACTTGCACTAGAGTCAATAATCTAGTTACATTGTGATGAATCGAACACCCATAGAGTTCTGGTGTTGATCATGTTTTGCTCGCGAGAGAGGTTTAGTCAACGGATCTGCGACATTCAGATACGTATGTACTTTGCAAAATATCTATGTCTCCATCTTGAACATTTTCACGGATGGAGTTGAAGCGACGCTTGATGTGCCTGGTCTTCTTGTGAAACCTGGGCTCCTTGGCAAGGGCAATAGCTCCAGTGTTGTCACAGAAGAGTTTGATCGGCCCCGACGCATTGGGTATGACTCCTAGGTCGGTGATGAACTCCTTCACCCAAATTGCTTCATGCGTTGCCTCCGAGGCTGCCATGTACTCCGCTTCACATGTAGATCCCGCCACGACGCTCTGCTTGCAGCTGCACCAGCTTACTGCTCCACCACTGAACATATACACGTATCCGGTTTGTGACTTAGAGTCATCCAGATTTGTGTCAAAGCTAGCATCGACGTAACCCTTTACGGCGAGCTCTTCGTCACCTCCATAAACGAGAAACATGTCCTTTGTCCTTTTCAGGTACTTTAGGATATTCTTGACCGCTGTCCAGTGTTCCTTGCCGGGATTACTTTGGTACCTTCCTACCAAACTTATGGCAAGGTTTACATCAGGTCCGGTACACAGCATGGCATACATAATAGATCCTATGGCTGAAGCATAGGGGATGATACTCATCTCTTCTTTATCTTTTGCCGTGGTCGGGCATCGAGCTGAGCTCAATCTCACACCTTGAAATATAGGCAAGAACCCTTTCTTGGACTGATCCATTTTGAACTTCTTCAAAATCTTATCAAGGTATGTGCTTTGTGAAAGACCTATGAGGCGTCTCGATCTATCCCTATAGATCTTAATGCCTAATATGTAAGCAGCTTCTCCAAGGTCCTTCATTGAAAAACACTTATTCAAGTAGGCCTTAATGTTGTCCAAAAGTTCTATATCATTTCCCATCAAAAGTATGTCATCTACATATAATATGAGAAATGCTACAGAGCTCCCACTCACTTTCTTGTAAACGCAGGCTTCTCCATAAGTCTGCATAAACCCAAACGCTTTGATCATCTCATCAAAGCGAATGTTCCAACTCCGAGATGCTTGCACCAGCCCATAAATGGATCGCTGGAGCTTGCATACTTTGTTAGCATTCTTAGGATCGACAAAACCCTCCGGCTGCATCATATACAGTTTTTCCTTAAGATGCCCGTTAAGGAATGCCGTTTTGACGTCCATCTGCCATATCTCATAATCATAGTATGCGGCAATTGCTAACATGATTCGGACGGACTTCAGCTTCGCTACGGGAGAGAATGTCTCATCGTAGTCAACCCCTTGAACTTGCCGATAACCCTTAGCGACAAGTCGAGCTTTATAGACAGTAATGTTACCATCCGCGTCCGTCTTCTTCTTAAAGATCCATTTGTTTTCTATCGCTCGCCGATCATCGGGCAAGTCTGTCTAACTCCATACTTTGTTTTCATACATGGATTCTATCTCGGATCGCATGGCTTCAAGCCATTTGTTGGAATCTGGGCCCGCCATCGCTTCTTCATAGTTCGAAGGTTCACCGTTGTCTAACAACATGATTTCCAGGACAGGGTTGCCATACCACTCTGGTGTGGAACGTGTCCTTGTGGACCTACGAGGTTCAGTAGCAACTTGATTCGAAGTACCTTGATCATAATCATTAATTTCCTCTCCAGTTGGTGTAGGCACCACAGGAACATTTTCCTGAGCTGCACTACTTTCCGGCTCAAGAGGTAGTACTTCATCGAGTTCTACTTTCCTCCCACTTACTTCTTTCGAGAGAAACTCTTTTTCCAGAAAGGATCCGTTCTTGGCAACAAAGGTCTTGCCCTCGGATCTTAAGTAGAAGGTATACCCAATGGTTTCCTTAGGGTATCCTATGAAGACGCATTTTTCCGACTTGGGTTCGAGCTTTTCAGGTTGTAATTTCTTGACATAAGCATCGCATCCTCAAACTTTTAGAAACGACAGCTTAGGTTTCTTCCCAAACCATAATTCATACGGTGTCGTCTCAACGGATGTAGATGGTGCCCTATTTAAAGTGAATGTAGCTGTCTCTAGAGCGTATCCCCAAAATGATAGCGGTAAATAGGTAAGGGACATCATAGACCGCACCATATCCAATAGAGTGCGATTACGATGTTCGGACACACCATTACACTGAGGTGTTCCAGGCGGCGTGAGTTGTGAAACGATTCCACATTTCCTTAAGTGTGTACCAAATTCGTGACTTAAGTATTCTCCTCCACGATCTGATCGTAGGAACTTTATCTTTCGGTCACATTGATTCTCTACCTCATTCTGAAATTCCTTGAACTTTTCAAAGGTCTCAGACTTGTGTTTCATCAAGTAGACATACCCATATCTACTCAAGTCATCAGTGAGAGTGAGAACATAACAATATCCTCCGCGAGCCTCAACGCTCATTGGACCGCACACATCGGTATGTATGATTTCCAATAAGTTGGTTGCTCGCTCCATTGTTCCGGAGAACGGAGTCTTGGTCATTTTGCCCATGAGGCATGGTTCGCATGTGTCAAATGATTCATAGTCGAGAGACTCTAAAAGTCCATCAGCATGGAGCTTCTTCATGCGCTTGACACCAATGTGACCAAGGCGGCAGTGCCACAAGTATGTGGGACTATCGTTATAACTTTACATCTTTTGGTATTCACGCTATGAATATGTGTAACATTACGTTCGAGATTCATTAAGAATAAACCATTAACCATCGGGGCATGACCATAAATCATATCTCTCATATAAATAGAACAACCATTATTCTCGGATTTAAATGAGTAGCCATCTCGTATTAAACGATATCCAGATACAATGTTCATGCTCAAACTTGGCACTAAATAACAATTATTGAGGTTCATAACTAATCCCGTGGGTAAATGTAGAGGTAGCGTGCCGACGGCGATCACATCGACCTTGGAACCATTCCCGACGCGCATCGTCACCTCGTCCTTCGCCAGTCTCCGCTTATTCTGCAGCTCCTGCTGTGAGTTACAAATATGAGCAACGACACCGGTATCAAATACCCAGGAGTTACTACGAGTACTGGTAAGGTACACATCAATTACATGTATATCAAATATACCTTTAGTGTTGCCGGCCTTCTTGTCCGCTAAGTATTTGGGGCAGTTCCGCTTCCTGTGACCCTTCCCCTTGCAATAAAAGCACTCAGTCTCAGGCTTGGGTCCATTCTTTGACTTCTTCCCGGCAGCTGGCTTACCGGGCGCGGCAACATCTTTGCCGTCCTTCTTGAAGTTCTTCTTACCCTTGCCCTTTTTAAACTTAGTGGTCTTATTGACCATCAACACTTGATGTTCTTTCTTGATTTCAACCTCTGCTGACTTCAACATGGAAAATACTTCAGGAATGGTCTTCACCATCCCCTGCATATTGTAGTTCAACACAAAGCTCTTGTAGCTCGGTGGGAGCGACTGAAGGATTCTGTCAATGACCGCCTTGTCCGGGAGGTTGATCTCCAGCTGGGACAGGTGGTTGTGCAACCCCGACATTTTGAGTATGTGCTCATTGACAGAACTGTTTTCCTCCATCTTACAACTATAGAACTTGTCGGAGACTTCATATCTCTCGACCCGGGCATGAGCTTGAAAAACCTTTTTCAGCTCCTCGAACATCTCATATGCTCCGTGTTTCTCAAAACGCTTTTGGAGCCCTGGTTCTAAGCTGTAAAGCATGCCGCACTGAACGAGGGAGTAATCATCAGCACGTGACTGCCAAACGTTCATAACGTCTTGGTTCTCTGGGATGGGTGCTTCACCTAGTGGTTCATCTAGGACATATGCTTTCTTGGCTGCTATGAAGATGATCCTCAGGTTCCGGACCCAGTCCGAATAGTTGCTGCCATCATCTTTTAGCTTGGTTTTCTCTAGGAACGCGTTGAAGTTCATGTTGACATGAGCGTTGGCCATTTGATCTACAAGACATATTTTGCAAAAGTTTTAGACTAAGTTCATGATAATTAAGTTCATCTAATCAAATTATTGAATGAACTACCACTCAGATTTGACATCCTCTAGTCATCTAAGTGTTACACGATCCGAGTCAACTAGGCCGTGTCCGATCATCACGTGAGACGGACTAGTCATCATCGGTGAACATCTCCATGTTGATCGTATCTTCCATACGACTCATGTTTGACCTTTCGGTCTCTTATGTTCCGAGGCCATGTCTGTACATGCTAGGCTCGTCAAGTTAACCCTAAGTGTTCTGCATGTGTAAATCTGTCTTACACCCGTTGTATGTGAACGTAAGGATCTATCACACCCGATCATCACGTGGTGCTTCGAAACGACGAACTTTAGCAATGGTGCACAGTTAGGGGGAACACTTTCTTGAAATTATTATAAGGGGTCATCTTATTTACTACCGCCGTTCTAAGTAAACAAGATGCATAAAACGTAATAAACATCACATGCAATTATATAGTAGTGACATGATATGGCCAATATTATATAGCTCCTTCGATCTCCATCTTCGGGGCTCCATGATCATCTTCGTCACCGGCATGACACCATGATCTCCATCATCATGATCTCCATCATTGTGTCTTCATGAAGTTATCACGCCAACGACTACTTCTACTTCTATGGCTAACGCGTTTAGCAATAAAGTAAAGTAATTTACATGGCGTTCTTCAATGAGACGCAGGTCGTACAAAAAATAAAGACAACTCCTATGGCTCCTGCCGGTTGTCATACTCATCGACATGCAAGTCGTGATTCCTATTACAAGAACATGATCTCATACATCACAATATATCATTCATCATTCATCACAACTTCTAGCCATATCACATCACATGACAATTGCTGCAAAAACAAGTTAGACGTCCTCTAATTGTTGTTTCATCTTTTACGTGGCTGCAATTGGGTTCTAGCAAGAACGTTTTCTTACCTACGAATAACCACAACGTGATTTTGTCAACTTCTATTTACCCTTCATAAGGACCCTTTTCATCGAATCCGCTCCAACTAAAGTAGGAGAGACAGACACCCGCTAGCCACCTTATGCAACTAGTGCATGTCAGTCGGTGGAACCTGTCTCACGTAAGCGTACGTGTAAGGTCGGTCCGGGCCGCTTCATCCCACAATACCGCTGAAGCAAGAAAAGACTAGTAGCGGCAAGCAAGTTGACAAGATCTACGCCCACAACAAATTTGTGTTCTACTCGTGCAATAGAGAACTACGCATAGACCTAGCTCATGATGCCACTGTTGGGGAACGTTGCAGAAAATTAAATTTTTTCCTACGGTTTCACCAAGATCCATCTGTGAGTTCATCTAAGCAACGAGTCATGGGAGAGAGGTTGCATCTACATACCACTTGTAGATTGCTTGCGGAAGCGTTCAAGGGAACGGGGATGATGGAGTCGTACTCGCCGTGATCCAAATCACCGATGACCAAGTGCTGAACGGACAGCACCTCCGCGTTCAACACACGTATGGAGCGGATGATGTCTCCTCCTTCTTGATCCAGCAAGGGGGAAGGAGAGGTTGAGGAAGAAGGCTCCAGCAGCAGCACGACGGCGCGATGATGGTGGAGAGGCAGTACTCCGACAGGGCTTCGCCAAGCACTCAACGGAGGAGGAGAGGTGTTGGGGAGGGGAGGGGCTGCGCCTTGGATCAGGTGATCAGCCCTCCCCTCGCCCCTCTATTTATAGGGGTAGGGGGAAGGG
>NC_041381.1:405629379-405659280 GCF_002162155.2 Triticum dicoccoides | reverse complement strand
TGGTTCCCTGCCCCTTGCGGCCCATGAGGCCCTCCGAGAGGGGTGGGCCCTCCCGGTGGACCCCCGGAACCCCTCCGGTGGCCCCGGTACAATACCGATATGCCCCCCGAAACTTTCCGGTGTCCTTATGACAACTTCCCATATATAAATCTTCACCTCCGGACCATTCCGGAACTCCTCGTGACGTCCGGGATCTCATCCGGGACTCCGAACAACATTCGGTAATCACATACAAGTCTTCCTAATAACCCTAGCGTCACCGAACCTTAAGTGTGTAGACCCTACGGGTTCGGGAGACACGCAGACATGACCGAGACGGCTCTCCGGTCAATAACCAATAGCGGGATCTGGATACCCATGTTGGCTCCCACATGCTCCTCGATGATGTCATCGGATGAACCACGATGTCGAGGATTCAATTAACCCCGTATGCAATTCCCTTTGTCAATCGGTACGTTACATGCCCGAGACTCGATCGTTGGTATCCCAATACCTCGTTTAGTCTCATTACCGGCAAGTCACTTTACTCGTACCGTAATGCATGATCCCGTGACCAAACACTTGGTCACTTTGAGCTCATTATGATGATGCATTACCGAGTGGGCCTAAAGATACCTCTCCGTCATACGGAGTGACAAATCCCAGTCTCGATCCGTGTCAACCCAACAGACACTTTCGGAGATACCTGTAGTACACCTTTATAGTCACCCAGTTACGTTGTGATGTTTGGTACACCCAAAGTACTCCTACGGTATCCGGGAGTTACACGATCTCATGGTCTAAGGAAGAGATACTTGACATTGGAAAAGCTCTAGCAAAACGAACTACACGATCTTGTGCTATGCTTAGGATTGGGTCTTGTCCATCAAATCATTCTCCTAATGATGTGATCCCGTTGTCAATGACATCTAATGTCCATAGTCAGGAAACCATGACTATCTGTTGACCAACGAGCTAGTCAACTAGAGGCTTACTAGGGATGTATTTGGCCTAAGTATTCAGACGTGTATTACGATTTCCGGATAATACAATTATAGCATGAATAAAAGACAATTATCATGAACAAGGAAATATAATAATAATCCTTTTATTATTGCCTCTAGGGCATATTTCCAACACCGCAATCAATGGCGCGGTTGGGTTACCCACGTCCGTATTGATGGGAATCCCGGAATAAGGGGAACACGATCTCTACTTCGACAAGACGTGCCAAGGAAACCGCTTCGCTAAATGCGCCGAGGTGGTATAACAGAAACGATTCAAGTAAAGGCTTGGTTGTGGTGTGATGTCACGCCACGAAATACGTCAGCATATTGAACTTGTGTAAATATTATTATCTCTACGATGGAATGTGGAATTTATTTTGCAGAGCCGGGCACTATCCTAGTGTTCACAATCTTCTATAAATTATTCGGAGGAGGAACCCGCCTTGCAATGCCAAAGACAATATGCGCGCCGGACTCGTCATCATTGAAGCCTGGTTCAGGGGATACTGAGGGAGTCCTGGACTAGGGGGTGTCCAGATAGCCGAACTATCATCATCGGCCGGACTCCAAGACTATGAAGATACAAGATTGAAGACCTCGTCCGTGTCCGGATGGGACTTTCCTTGGCGTGGAAGGCAAGCTTGGCGATACGGATATGTAGATCTCCTACCATTGTAACCGACTCTGTGTAACCCTAGTCCTCTCCGGTGTCTATATAAACCGGATGGTTTTAGTCCGTAGGACATAACAACAATCATACCATAGGCTAGCTTCTAGGGTTTAGCCTCCTTGATCTCGTGGTAGATCTACTCTTGTAATACCCACATCATCAATATTAATCAAGCAGGACGTAGGGTTTTACCTCCATCAAGAGGGCCCGAACCTGGGTAAAACATCGTGTCCCTTGTCTCCTGTTACCATCCGCCTAGACGCACAGTTCGGGACCCCCTACCCGAGATCCGCCGGTTTTGACACCGACACTAGCATTAAACATATGGATCCAAATCAGTCCCTTACCAAATAACGCAAAAACTAGGGTTTAAGCTTCTGTCACTCTAGCAATCCATCATCTAATAACTACTCCACAATGCATTCCTTAGGCCCAAAGATGGTGAAGTGTAATGTAGTCGGCGAAGAGATGGTGATACAAGTGCAATATAGATAGTAGATATAGGTTTTTGTAATCAGAAAATATAAAAACAGCAAGGTAACTAATGATAAAAGTGAGCGTAAACGGTATTGCAATGATAGGAAACAAGGCATAGGGTTCATACTTTCACTAGTGCAAGTTCTCTCAACAATGATAACACAGATAGATCATATAACAATCCCTTAACATGCAACAAAGAGCCACTCCAAAGCAACTAATAGCGGAGAACAAACAAAGAGATTATGGTAAGGTACGAAACCACCTCAAAGTTATCCTTTCTGTTCTATCTATTCAAGAGTTCGTAGTAAAATAACATAAAGTTTTTCTTTCCGCTCAATCCATCATAGAGTTCATACTAGAATAACACCTTAAGACACAAATCAACCAAAACCCTAATGTCACCTAGATACTCCATTGTCACCTCAAGTATCTGTGGGCATGATTATACGATATGCATCACACAATCTCAGATTCATCCAACCAACACAAAGTACTTCAAAGAGTGCCCCAAAGTTTTTACCGGGGAGTCAAGACAGAAACGTGTGCCAACCCCTATACATAGGTTCATGGGCGGAACCCGCAAGTTGGTCACCAAAACATACATCAAGTGGCACATGATATCCCATTGTCACCATAGATAATCACGGCAAGACATACATCAAGTGTTCTCAAATCCTTAAAGACTCAATCCGACAAGATAACTTCAAAGGGAAAACTCAATTCATCACAAGAGAGTAGAGGGGGAGAAACATCATAAGATCCAACTATAATAGCAAAGCTCGCGATACATCAAGATCGTGCCATAGCAAGAACACGAGAGAGAGAGAGAGAGAGAGAGAGATCAAACACATAGCTACTGGTACATACCCTCAGCCCCGAGGGTGAGCTACTCCCTCCTCGTCATGCATAGCGTCGGGATGATGAAGATGGCCACCGGTGAGGGATCCCCCCCTCCGGCAGGGTGCCGGAACGGGCTCCCGAGAGGGTTTTGGTGGCTACAGAGGCTTGCGGCGGCGAAACTCCCGATCTATCTTTGTTATTGATGTTTTTAGGGTACGTAGGCTTATATAGGAGAAAGAAGTCGGTCGGGGGAGCCTCGAGGGGCCCACAAGAGGGTAGGGCGCGCTTAGGGGGGGTGGGCGCACCCCCCTATGTCGTGGCTTCCTTGATGCTTCCTTTACTTCAACTCCAAGTCTCCTGGGTAATAATCTTCCCAAAAACCATGCTGCCGAAGGTTTCATTCCGTTTGGACTCCGTTTGATATTCCTTTTCTTCGAAATACTGAAACAGGCAACAAAACATTAATATGGGCTGGGCCTCCGGTTAATAGGTTAGTCCCAAAAGTAATATAAAAGTGTATAATAAAGCCCGTAATCATTCAAAACGGATAATAAAATAGCATGAATGCTTCATAAATTATAGATACGTTGGAGACGTATCAGCATCCCCAAGCTTAATCCCTACTCGTCCTCGAGTAGGTAAATGATAAAAGAAAGAATTTATGAAGTGTGAATTCTAGAAGGTGCACAAGTTTGATCAATGATAATTTCAATCACCTTTTCTAGCATGATAATATGTCATAACAGTAGTTCATCTCATAAAACTTCTCATGATAAAGCAACAAGCAATTCACATGTCAAAGCATAGACCATAAACTTTCTTGAAAACTAGCAAACTTCATTCTCAGTCATCAAACAATTGCAATTCATCTTATTTTCAGGAATAGCAAACTCCACATACTCAACTATCATATAGTCTTTTACAATTGCTAACACTCACGCAATACTAATGGTTATGGAGTTTTAATCGGAAACTGAGAAAGATAGGGGCTTATAGTGTTGCCTCCCAACGTATTCACCTTTGGGTGATGTCAACAATAATAGTTCATGCTAACTTACATCCAATTGGATATATATATGTGTATATATATATATTAGGATCTTTCCAACACGAGGTGCTTGCTAAAGGATAAAATGAAAAAGGGAAAGGTGAAGATCACCTTGACTCTTGCATAAAGTAAAAGATAGGCCCTTCGCAGAGGGAAGCAGGGGTTGTCATGCGCTTTTAGGGTTGGATGCACAAAATCTTAATGCAAAAGAACGTCAATTTATATTGCCACTTGTATATGGACCTTTATTATGCAGTCCGTCACTTTTATTGCTTCCACAACAAGATCGTATAAAGCTATTTTCTTCACACCAAAAGATCATACATATTTAGAGAGCAATTTTTATTGCTTGCACCGATGACAACTTACTTGAAGGATCTTACTCAATCCATAGGTAGGTATGGTGGAATCTCAGGGCAAAACTGAGTTTAAGGATATTTGGAAGCACAAGTAGTATCTCTACTTGGTGCAAGGAATTTTGGCTAGCATGAGGGGGAAAGGCAAGCTCAACATGTTTGAATGATCCATGACAATATACTTTAACTAAGATGTGCGAAAACATAACCCATTACGTTGTCTTCCTTGTCCAACATCAACTCTTTAGCATGTATACTTAACGAGTGTTCCCAATTATAAAAAATGTCTAGGATAGTGTATTTATATGTGCAATCTCTCTTCCTTCAATATTCTTTCATGAATTGTTAAAATGACCAATACAATGCCTGCTAACCTTCAATAAATTTACAACCTCTACTTCTTCGATGTGAAGTCATTACTCCCCAAGGGATAAGCAAATGAAACATAAATAATTTCAGATTTATGACATTCAACTCATTCAACAATATACTCGTAGGATATAAGTGAAGAACACGAGTAAATGACAAACTACTCCAAAAAGATATAAGTGAAGATCAATGAGTAGCTAAATAATTATGTAGCTATGTGAAGACTCTCTCTCATTAAAGAATTTCAGATCTTGATACTTTATTCAAACAGCAAGCAAAACAAAATAGAATGACATTGCAAGGATAGCACAACTCATGTGAAGAAGCAAAAACTTAGGCTCCACCGATACTAATCGATAGTTGTTGAAGAAGAAAGGTGGGATGCCCGTTAGATGCTTGAGACTTCTTGAAATTTTATCTTGGGGTGCCTTGGGCATCCCCAAGCTTGAGCTTTTGTGTCTCCTTAATTCCTCTCATATCATGGTTTCTCTTTTTATCAAAAGCTTCATTCACACCAAACTCAACAAGAACTCATGAGACAGGTTAGTATAAACCAATGCCAAACCTTATCATTTTCTACTGTAACAAATCACTAAAATTATTATTCAACATTGCATACTAAATGCCTCTGCATATTTAGTACTCCTATCCTCAAATAGAATCATTAAACAAGCAAACATATGCAAACAATGCAAACATAACAGCAATCTGGCAAAACTGTACATTCTGTAAAGAATGCAAGAATATCAATACTTCCCTAACTCCAAAAAATATTAGAGAAAATTCCCACTGTAGTAAATTTATCAGATCTTAATATGCAAAAACTTTCAACATTATACCATTCTCTGACTTTTCTAGGGAATTTTTGCAACAGCGGTAAACTTTCTGTTTTCAAACAGCAACATGTATACTAGCAAAATAAGCATGGCAAAGGCTATCCTTGACTTCTTTATTGAAAATAGAGATGCAAAACATTATTTTAAATAACAGCAAGCAAATACTAACAAGAGAAAATGACGCTCCAAGAAAAACACATATCATGTGGTGAATAAAAATATAGCTCCAAGTAAAGTTACCGATGAATGAAGACGAAAGAGGGGATGCCATCCGGGGCATCCCCAAGCTTAGGCTCTTGGTTGTCCTTGAATATTACCTTGGGGTGCCTTGGGCATCCCCAAGCTTAGGCTCTTGCCACTCCTTATTCCATAGTCCATCAAATCTTTACCCAAAACTTGAAAACTTCACAACACAAAACTCAACAGAAAACTCGTAAGCTCCGTTAGTATAAGAAAATAAAACCACCACTTAGGTACTGTAATGAACTCATTCTAAATTCATATTGGTGTACTGTACTCCAACTTATCTATGGTTCATAACCTCCGATACTACTCATAGATTCATCAAAATAAGCAAACAACACGTAGAAAACAGAATCTATCAAAAACAGAACAGTTTGTAGTAATATGTATCAAACCTATACTTCTAGAACTCCACAAATTCTACCAAATTAGGAAGTCCTAAGAAATTACTGTACCAATCCAGAGCAAAAAGTATGAGATCATAAGCATGTTTCTGTGAATTAACAAAACTAATTTACTGGGCGAGGGAGTCCTGGACTAGGGGGTGTCCGGATAGCCGAACTATCATCATCGGCCGGACTCCAAGACTATGAAGATACAAGATTGAAGACTTCGACCCGTGTCCGGATGGGACTTTCCTTGGCATGGAAGGCAAGCTTGGCGATACGTATATGTAGATCTCCTACCATTGTAACCGACTCTGTGTAACCCTAGCCCTCTCCGGTGTCTATATAAACCGGAGGGTTTTAGTCCGTAGGACGAACAACAATCATACCATAGGCTAGCTTCTAGGGTTTAGCCTCCTTGATCTCATGGTAGATCTACTCTTGTACTACCCATATCATCAATATTAATCAAGCAGGACATAGGGTTTTACCTCCATCAAGAGGGCCCGAACCTGGGTAAAACATCGTGTCCCTTGTCTCCTGTTACCATCCGCCTAGACGCACAGTTCGGGACCCCCTACCCGAGATCCGCCGGTTTGGACACCGACATTGGTGCTTTCATTGAGAGTTCCTCTATGTTGTCACCGATAGGCTCGATGGCTCCTTTGATCATCAACAACGACGCGGTCCAGGGTGAGACTTTTCTCCCCGGACAGATCTTCGTATTCGGCGGCTTTGCACCGCGGGCCAATTCGGTTGGCCATCTGGAGCAGATCGAAAGCTACGTCCCTGGCCGTCAGGTCAGATTTGGAAGTCTTAACTTCATGGCTGACATCCGCGGAGACTTGATCTTCGATGGATTCGAGCCACAGCCGAGCGCGCCGCACTGTCACGATGGGCATGATTTAGCTCTGCTGCCGGACAGTGCCCTGGAGGCCGCACACGAGTCTGCTCCAACCTTCGATTTGGAGCCAGTTGTGCAGATCGAGGACAGGTGGTTAGACACCGCCTCGGGGGCTGCAACCTCTATGGTGATAGAGCCGAATACTGACTTTGTCCCTTCTGAAGCTCGTGACTCCAAGGTGCCAAACTCCTTGCCGGACTCCGAACCTCCCGCGCCCCCACCAATCGAATCCGATTAGGCACCGATCATGGAGTTCGCCACCGCGGACATCTTTCAACACTCACCTTTTGGCGACATTTTGAGCTCGCTAAAATATCTCTCGTTATCAGGAGAGCCCTGGCCGGACTACGGTCAGGACGGTTGGGATGTGGACGACGAAACTCAAAGCCCACCCACCACCCACTTAGTAGCCACTGTCGAAGATTTAACCGACACGCTAGACTTCGACTCCGAAGACATTGACGGTATGGACGACGATGCTGGAGACGACCAAGAATCAGCGCCTACTGGGCACTGGAAAGCCACCTCAACTCACGACGTATACATGGTGGATACACCAAAAGGAAGTGATGACGAGGAACAACGGAACGCGGCGAAGGATAATTCCCCCAAAAAACAACAAAAACAGCGACGCAAGCGCCGCCCGAAGTCCCGCCTCGATAACAACGACACCCATACTGACCCAGCCGTAGAGCAGGGCGAACCAGTGGACGAGCAACCCATTCCTGGCAAAAAAATAGTCCAGATGATCTCACGCCAGACACATCACCGGAGCATAAGAACCTTCACAGAAGGCTCGTCGCCACTGCAAGGAGTTTGAAGAAGCAAAAGCGGAAGCTCAAAACGGCGGAAGACGTACTCAGAATGAGACGGAGCAAAGTACTCAAGACCGCAGATAAATACGGCGATAGTCACCACGCAAAGAGCTACCCGAAGCGCAAACTGTTGCCCGAATTTGACGAGGAGGCCGTAGAGCCCCCACAGTCAAAAATGAAAGAGACCACCTGGCCGGATAGACGACCAGATAACAGGCTAAGAGCGGCAAGCAGCGCCGCACATAATCCGGCACACTCTCCAAACAAGGATCCTAGCAAAAAGGATGGCCTAGCCAGGTCCATCTATGGGCCAAAAAAGAAGGCTCCAGGAAGCAACACAACCCGCCGAGTGTTCGAAGATAACGGCACACCGAAATACAGGGGCGCCGCACACCAACTATGCTTCACCGATGAGGTACTGGATCATGAATTTCCAGCGGGATTCAAGCCCGTAAACATAGAGGCATATGACGGAACAACAGACCCCAGAGTTTGGATTGAGGATTATATCCTACACATACATATGGCTAGAGGAGACGATCTCCATGCCATAAAATACCTACCCCTGAAGCTCAAAGGGCCAGCTCGGCATTGGCTCAAAAGCCTCCCAGAAAATACCATTGGAAGTTGGGAAGAGCTTGAGGATGCGTTTCGAGCAAATTTTCAAGGAACTAATGTCCGCCCTCTGGACGCAGACGATTTAAGTCACATAATTCAACAGCCCGGGGAGTCGGCATGCAAATTCTGGAACAGGTTCCTCACCAAAAAGAACCAAATAGTCGACTGTCCGGACGCCGAAGCCTTAGCAGTCTTTAAACATAACGTCCGAGACGAATGGCTCGCCAGACACCTCGGCCAGGAAAAACCTAGAACAATGGCCGCACTAACAAGCCTCATGACCCGCTTTTGCACGGGGGAAGATAGCTGGCTAGCAAGATGCAACACCAGCGACCCGAGTACATCCGAGGTCAGGGATGGAAATGGGAAATCACGACGCAGAAAAGATCAGCGCAGGAATAAAGAAAGCGGCCCAAATAGCATGGCGGTCAACGCCGGATTCAAAATCTCTCGGCCGAACAACAAAACAATGCCCCTTAAGGACAAGAGTGACGAACTATCCAACCTAAACAAAATCATGGATAGGATATGTCAAATCCACAGTACCCCCAGGAAGCCTGCAAACCATACCCACAGAGATTGTTGGGTCTTCAAGCAGTCCTGCCGACTTAACGCCGAACACAAGGGGCTCGACACACCAAGCGAAGACGATGACGAATCCCACAGGCAGCAGACCGGAGCACAGAAGACTTTCCCACTAGAGGTCAAAACAGTGAACCCACTTCATGTGATAAATTGTGCGGAAGCGATATAAACCTGCTATACCAGGACACCATCCGCAGAATGGGGATAGACCCTACCAAAATTCGCCATAGCAACACTTCCTTCAAAGGAGTGACGCCAGGCCCTTATGCCAAGTGTACATGCTCTGTACTACTAAAAGTTGTGTTCGGTTCACCCGACAAATTCCGTCGTGAAAAGCTAATCTTCCATATCGCCCATTCAAAAGTGGCCATCAAGCACTACTGGGACGCGAAGCTTTCGCCCGCTTTAACGCAATACCGCATTTACGCGTCTCTTACACTCAAAATGCCCGGTCCACGCGGCATCATCCCATTAAAGGGAAACTCCAAGTGTTCCTCGACCACGGAAAACGTGAGAGTGCCTTGACAACCGCACATTAATCCAACCTTGCTGATGAAAGCACCTAAAAATAGGTCATTTAGACCTCGGACACGGTTAAGCGAGTCCGACATAAATAAACAAGGGACTTCCCAGCCGCATACCTCTTTACAAGGGGCTGCATGTATAAACAATGAGAGACAATAAAGCTCAATCTTTCCAAATCATACTCTGTTTTAAATACATCTTTCACACGATATTTTTTCCAAACTAAGTTCTTCTCTTTTACAGATGAATCACGTGCTACACCCATCCAGGATACAGCACAACGGAGACACAGGCGCAAACGTGCAGCAGGGACCCGTTACAAGGATTCTTTTCAGATTAAGACCCTGCGTAAACCTTTCTTACTGTCTCTTGTTGATACTCATCCCCCGGTTTCCTACCATAACCGAGGAGGAGGCTAGCGTTTTGGCATCGGCCGCGTCAGAAGTTTTCGCCTGTGCCTGGACATTAGGGGCTTAGGGCACTGTTTTGCCCGTTATCATAAAGTCCGAATACCTTAGGGAGTGTTTGGCGTCTTGAGTTAGGCCTTATATGCATCAGCTCCGAATCATGTCTTTGGTCAAATGTTGGGTTTGCCCGGCTCCTATGTTTTGCTGCCTTACGTTCCGCTCCATCGGCTAACGCGGCACCAGGAGAACTACTGCGATTGTGCCCCGGTTCGGCCAGGCGAGCACCTCAGTAGAGAAAGCCGAAAACTGACTGTCATGATACATCGAGAGACTGGTCAACCACTCGATCGACTATTGGAATGTTTAGAATTCCTCCACTTTGACGAAGGCCCGCTTCCCGGTCAGGCACACACGCGCCCCGAGTTCGGAGAGCGCGGTGCCTCTAGGGGCTATATCGTAGCCCCACCGTCGAGCTCCTATGGCTAAGTGAAAGTGATAAAGCATTATAGTCCGGTTGCCTAGTTTGCTATGCTATCACCTCCTTCAAAGGACCAAGACGTTGGATTAAGTGTGAAAATGCGCTTTTTTTGCAAACACCCCCGCACTATGTGCGTGGGGGCTGAAGCCAAAGACTGCCATCTTTCAGGTTATACATACATACACATTAACGGCCGCACAGGAGATATTTTAATACTTGAACGCACAAGTATAAAAAGTCGTTATATTATAAATATGATCTCACAAATCATACACGTCATTTGAACATGACATTTTTCGAGCACTGCGATTCTATTAAACGAGCGCCCTGCAGGACTTCCTCAAAATAGTGCTCGGTGGGTAATCGGCTCTCGTCCGAACCCCGGGACGCAACATCGGTGGCATTCATCTCCGCCCAGTATGTCTTAACACGGGCAAGAGCCATCCGTGCACCCTCTATGCAGGCCGACTGCTTCATCGCCTTGATATGCGGCACCGCCCCAAGGAATTGCTGCAATAAACCAAAATAACTCTTCGGCTTGGGCCTTTCTGGCCACAGATGAGCCACCACATCCGTCATGGCTAGTCCGGACAATCTATTCAGCTCAGCCCACTCAGCTAACTGATCGGTCAAAGGCAGTGGACGCTCCGGACTATGGAATTGAGACCAAAACAGCTCTTCCATTTGATGATCCTTCTGACTTCGGAAGTGCCGAACTGCGTCCGCCGCACTCACCGCCAAATCCAGATAAGGATCCTCCACACTCCACAGCTGGCCCAACTGAGCATACCTTGCATCCGTGAATTTCCTACGCAACAGGAAGGGCTTTCCAGCCACCATGTCTCCGGCCTGACGCCGTTCCTCCTTTATAGCCCGCATTGCAGAACGGGCATCCTTGGCTTCGGCGGTGGCCTTCTTCAGGTCCTCTTGCTCCGCTTGGCGTTCTCTTTCAAGAACCTCATAGCGGTCGGTAGCATCTTTTAATTTCACAGCCATTGCGGCCATTTCCTCCCTGCTTCGGCAGTGAGCAGCCTTCTCGGCTTTTAGCTCCTCCGCTGCCTTCAAGGCAGCCACATCACTTTTTCTGGCTTGGTCCTTGGCTCGAGCAAGCTCCGCCCGAAGGTCTTCCACAGCAGCGGCACCATATGCATCAAGCATACATGTTGTAAGGAATGGGCGTCAGCTCCCTTACCAGGTGACCGCGGAAAAACCACTTACCTTGCGACTCGTCAAGTCGTTTATTGACCAGCGTGATGTCCGCATCCGCAACATCGAGTTGTTGCTTCAGTTCGGCAACTCTATCAGTCCGGATGGCCACCAAACGCTCCGCCACCTGCATAGGAAAGGCGACATTTCGTAACTGAGATTATGATCCTCGGCACGCTGTCGCTTTCGACAACATACCGAGTCTCAGGGGCTACTATCTATACAGGGCGCACCCTATGTGCAACACTGTCAAAAGGTATGTCATTTTTTTGCGTACCTCAAACCCCGTCAGTAAACTTCCGACGGCCTCATGTAACCCGCTTTCGGTGGATGAGATCCTTTCAATTACCGCACTCATTAATGCGCGGTGATCTTCTGAGAGAGACGCCCTCTCGAGCAAACCCTGCAGCTCCACCGGCCGCACTCCAGTGGGTGCCGAACTCCCAGGCCCCGCCGGACTCGGGGAGACCCTCCGAGATGACACCTCAGGGTCGTCCTCCCCGCCCAACGGGACGGCAAAGGGAGGCGTTTCGCTCTCCATCATCTCCGGACGAAGGTCCCCCGAGGATGAGCTCTACTGGGAAGGGCTGAAATCCGAACTACAAGGTAAAAACTTCTGTTATCCTTAGAAATAAAATAGGGATGCCTCTTATTGTAAAACTTCCCTTTTTTCTACTTACGGCTCGCTGGAGGGCTGATTCCTTTGGGGAGACTGTACGGCTGGGACTCCTCCCGGCGCAGGACCTTCCGGTGCAGATTTCTTTCCCCGCTTCGAGGCTTTGGCCTTCGGGTTTTCGGAGGCGGTCCTCTTCTCCCCCTGGAGGGAGGGATTCTTGACTCCCCCCTTATTGAGAGCCTCCTTAACAGAGGTGGTAGTTTCCCTGTTCCCCCCTTCGCCTTCCTCCGAAGGCGCAACCTCCAACATTTTGATTAACACGGGACCCGGCGTGGCTCAGGGAGGGGGGCCGGACACCGTATCAGTTTCGCTTGCGCTATCCACTCCTGTTCAAGGGATAGCTGGTTAAAAGGCAAATCCATGATAAATAAATGGATGATATGTCCGGTCACAGGGCTACTTACTTGAGTATCCGGGCGATTGCAGCTTTGGACAGCGTCCTCGGTCAAGCCCGGACACACTTCTTGTGATCCGAAGAACAGTTTGTACATCTCCACGTGTTTTGTACCCATAAAGTGTTGGAGAGCTCGTGGTCCCTCCAGATTGAATTCCCACAGGCGGAGGGGGCGACGTTTGCAGGGCAGAAGACGCCGAATCAGCATAACCCGCGTCACTACGACCAGATTGATCTCCCTCTCTTGGAGATCTCGAATCCGGCCCTGCAATAGGGGTACGTCCTTGGACGGCCCCTAGTCGAACCCTTTATTGACCCATGATGTCAGCCATGGTGGAGGGCCCGGGCGAAAAGCGGGCGGCGGCCTCTGCCTGCTGCCCCTGGGAGCGGTGATATAGAACCACTCCTGTTGCCACAAACCGAGATCCTCCTGAAAAGAGCCCTCGGGCCATGGAGCATCGGCCCTCTTGCTTATGACCGCCCCGCCGCATTGTGCCTGACGCCCCTCAATCATCTTCGGCTCCACATTGAAGGTTTTGAGCCACAAACCAAAGTGAGGGGTAGTGCGGAGGAAGGCTTCGTAGACGACAATAAATGATGAGATATGGAGGATAGACTCCGGAGCCAGGTCGTGGAATTCCAGCCCATAGTAAAACAGGAGCCCCCTCACGAAAGGATCCATCGGGAAGCCTAAACCTCGACGGAGGTGAGGTACGAACACGACGCTCTCGCCAGGCTCAGGGCTAGGAATGACTTGCCCTTGGGCAGGCAACCTATGCGAAATCTCATAGGTCAAGTACCTGGCGTCCCTAAGCTTTAGCACGTCCTATTTCGTGACGGAGGAGGGCATCCACCGGCCCTGAAGGTCGGAGCCGGACATTGTCGAAGGTCCGAAGTACCCGAATCTGGAGCCCTGGGTGTTGGAACTCGGGGCGAGGGGCGGATTCGATTGAGGATTGAAGAAAAGGAACGAGCCTTCGTCTCATTATAAAGGGGGAGAATACCAAGAGCCGTCTCCATGACCGTTTAGAACTCGCCTTCAATGGAGGGGGCATGGCAACAGGCACGGTTGGGTTACCCATGCCCTATTGATGAGAATCTCGGAATAAGGGGAACACGATCCCTGCTTCGACAAAACGTGCCAAGGAAACCGCATCGCTAAACGCGCCGAGGCGGTATAATAAAAACGATTCGAGTAAAGGCTTGGTTGTGGTGTGACATCACGCCACAAAATACGTCAGCAGATTGAACTTGTGTAAATATTATTCTCTCTACGGTGGAATGTGGAATTTATTTAGCAGAGCCGGACACTATCCTGGTGTTCACAATCTTCTACAAGTTATTCGGAGAAGGAACCCACCTTGCAATGCCGAAGACAATATGCGCGCCAGACTCGTCGTCATTGAAGCCTGGTTCAGGGGCTACTGAGGGAGTCCTGGACTAGGGGGTGTCCGGATAGCCGAACTATCATCATCGGCCGAACTCCAAGACTATGAAGATACAAGATTGAAGACTTAGTCCCGTGTCCGGATGGGACTTTCCTTGGCGTGGAAGGCAAGCTTGGCGATACGAATATGTAGATCTCCTACCATTGTAACCGACTCTGTGTAACCCTAGCCCTCTCCGGTGTCTATATAAACCGGATGGTTTTAGTCCGTAGGACATAACAACAATCATACCATAGGCTAGCTTCTAGGGTTTAGCCTCCTTGATCTCGTGGTAGATCTACTCTTGTAACATCCACATCATCAATATCAATCGAGCAGGACATAGGGTTTTACCTCCATCAAGAGGGCCCGAACCTGGGTAAAACATCGTGTCCCTTGTCTCCTGTTACCATCCGCCTAGACGCACAGTTCGGGACCCCCTACCCGAGATCCGCCGGTTTTGACACCGACACTGGGTGCAAAAGTTTCTGATTCTCAGCAGGATCAACACAACTATCACCGTAAGCTATCCTAAAGGTCTTACTTGGCACTTCATTGAAACAAAAGCTATAAAACATGATTACTACAGTATCATAATCATGTGGACACACGAAAACAGTAAGGATAAATATTGTGTTGTCTCCCAACAAGCGCTTTTCTTTAATTCCTTTTAGCTAGGCATGATGATGACAATGATGTTCACATAAAAGATAAAAATTGAAACATAATGGGAGCATCATGAAGCATATGACTAGCACATTTAAGCCTAACCCACTTCCTATGCATAGGGATTTTGTGAGCAAACAACTTATGGGAACAATAATCAACTATCATAGGAAGGTAAAGCAAGCATAGCTTCAAGATTTTCAACACATAGGGAGGAAACTTGACATTATTGCAATTCCTACAAGCACATATTCCTCCCTCGTAATAATTTTCAGTAGCATCATGAATGAATTCAACAATATAACCAGCACCTAAAGCATTCTTTTCATGAGCTACAAGCATAGAAAATTTACTACTCTCCACATAAGCAAAATTCTTCTCATTCAGAATAGTGGGAGTATCATAAGAGACTTGAACACTAAAAATTGTTTCCACGTTAAAAGAGTAATGTTTAGAAAAAGGGTAATCATAATTATGACAAGATTTGTAAATATAATCATCACTACTTTTTATAGCATAAGTTTCATCACAATAATCGTCATAAGTAGCAACTTCGTTCTCATCATAATCAATTGAAACCTCTCCCAAGATAGTGGAATCACTAAATAAAGTTGACACTCTTCCAAATCCACTTTCATATATATAATCATCATAAATAGGAGGCATGCTTTCATCATAATAAATATTCTCATCAAAACTTGGGGGACTAAAAATATCATATTCATCAAACACAACTTCCCCAAGCTTGTGGCTTTGCATATCATTAGCATCATGGATATTCAAGGAATTCATACTAACAACATTGCAATCATGATCATCATACAAAGATTTAGTGCCAAACATTCTAATGCATTCTTCTTCTAGAACTTGAGCACAATTTTCCTTTCCATCATTCTCACGAAAGATACTAAAAAGATGAAGCGTATGAGGCAAACTCAAATCCATTTTTTTGGTAGTTTTCTTTTATAAAGTAAACTAGTGATAAAACAAGAAACAAAAAGATTCAATTGCAAGATCTAAAGATATACCTTCAAGCACTCACCTCCCCATCAACGGCGCCAGAAAAGATCTTGACGCCTACTACACAACCTTCTTCTTGTAGACGTTGTTGGGCCTGCAAGTGCACAAGTTTGTAGGACAGTAGCAAATTTCCCTCAAGTGGATGATCTAAGGTTTATCAATCCGTGGGAGGCGTAGGATGAAGATGGTCTCTCTCAAACAACCCCGCAACCAAATAACAAAGAGTCTCTTGTGTCCCCAACACACCCAATACAATGGTAAATTGTATAGGTGCACTAGTTCGCCGAAGAGATGGTGATACAAGTGCAATATAGATAGTAGATATAGGTTTTTGTAATCTGAAAATATAAAAACAGCAAGGTAACTAATGATAAAAGTGAGCGTAAATGGTATTGCAATGATAGGAAACAAGGCATAGGGTTCATACTTTCACTAGTGCAAGTTCTCTCAACAATAATAACATACATAAATCATATGACAGTCCCTCAACATGCAACAAAGAGTCAATCCAAAGCAACTAATAGCAGTGAACAAACAAAGAGATTATGGTAGGGTACGAAACCACCTCAAAGTTATCCTTTCTGTTCTATCTATTCAAGAGTTCGTAGTAAAATAACATAAAGTTATTCTTTCCGCTCAATCCATCATAGAGTTCATACTAGAATAACACCTTAAGACACAAATCAACCAAAACCCTAATGTCACCTCAAGTATCCGTGGGCATGATTATACGATATGCATCACACAATCTCAGATTCATCCAACCAACACAAAGTACTTCAAAGAGTGCCCCAAAGTTTCTACCGGAGAATCAAGACAAAAACATGTGCCAACCCCTATGCATAGGTTCATGGGCGGAACCCGCAAGTTGGTAACCAAAACATACATCAAGTGGCACATGATATCCCATTGTCACCACAGATAATCACGGCAAGACATACATCAAGTGTTCTCAAATCCTTAAAGACTCAATCCGACAAGATAACTTCAAAGGGAAAACTCAATTCACCACAAGAGAGTAGAGGGGGAGAAACATCATAAGATCCAACTATAATAGCAAAGCTCGCGATACATCAAGATCGTGCCATAGCAAGAACACGAGAGAGAGAGAGAGAGAGAGAGAGAGATCAAAGACATAGCTACTGGTACATACCCTCAGCCCCGAGGGTGAACTACTCCCTCCTCGTCATGGATAGTGTCGGGATGATGAAGATGGCCACCGGTGAGGGATCCCCCTCCGGCAGGGTGCCGGAACGGGCTCCCAAGAGGGTTTTGGTGGCTACAGAGGCTTGCGGTGGCGGAACTCCCAATCTATCTTCGTTATTGATGTTTTTAGGGTACGTAGGCTTATATAGGCGAAAGAAGTCGGTCAGGGGAGCCTCGAGGGTCCCACGAGAGGGTAGGGCGCGCCCACGGCGGGTGGGTGTGCCCCCCTATCTCGTGGCTTCCTCGATGCCTCCTTTACTTCAACTCCAAGTCTCTTGGGTCATAATCTTCCCAAAAATCACGCTGCCGAAGGTTTCATTCCATTTGGACTCCGTTTGATATTCCTTTTCTTTGAAATACTGAAACAGGCAATAAAACAACAATATGGGCTGGGCCTCCGGTTAATAGGTTAGTCCCAAAAGTAATATAAAAGTGTATAATAAAGCCTGTAATCATTCAAAACAGATAGTAAAATAGCATGAATGCTTCATAAATTATAGATACATTGGAGACGTATCACTCGGCAAAATGAGGTTGTGTGCGACCGGCGAGCGATCAAATACAGTTAGATGTACAGTAGTGCTAAAAAAATACAATTATATAGGCGCAATCATTTCCGGTCGTAAGTACATCCCACACAGTCAGTCCCCATGAAACATTTACGTTCGTATATACATCCCACACAGTCGCTGCAAGGAAAACGTTTCCGTTCATAGGTACATCACACACAATTTTCCCTGTTAAATCGTTTGTGATAGCGTTCCCATCGCACACAATATTAAAAAAAATATCGTTTGCGTTATTGAATGCATCACACACGGTGCGTAGAAGAAACTGTGTGGCAAAGGCTGTCCATCATACACAGTTTTAATGTGGTAAACGTTTGCGCAAGGTGGCCTAATGCAAACAATTTTGAAGAGAATGTTGTGTGTGCTTGTTCATCGATCCAACCTGGTTTATTCCTAGAAATTGTGTGCATTGCCTTAGGTCATCGCCCACGGTATTTTCTTAATAACCGTTTGCAATAGCAAAAACCAATTAGCAAGCTAATTGCCTATTATTAATAATCCATTCACTAATCTAATTGACATTCATATTAAACACATAATATATTTCATTCCCATATTAAGGAAGCAGGATTTCATAATTGAAATACATCAGAGTACACCATGATATAGCTTCAGCACTCAGCTACCCCATTACACAACAGCACCAGCACCAAGTTTCTTTCGAAATTAGCATCATAGACGGAACATGGACAGATGCATCTCATCAGGAAAACTGGTAAAGCGGAAGGTGAATATTGAGACTTCATTGATGCTGAAGGTCTTTGCAACTTTAGGCCAGTGCATGTGGATGATTGACCGTCCATCCTTTGTCCTCTTCAGTAACACTTCAATATTGAACCGTGGGTGTTGTATGAAAACCTTCCTCGCCTCCTGACCATAGAGGTGGTTTGAGAGGTAATCATCAGTGAACTGCTTTGGAAAGGCCTGAAAACAAGGATGTGCATAAATATCTTCTCTATATTGGAAATGGGGCAAAGGAATAAAAAAAGGCAAGGTATAATAGTTAGTACCATCTTGTAGTGAACTGATGTCTTCTTCATTGTGGAGACAAAGATCTTGTTGTTTTTTGTCGCTAATTTCTTTATCCTAACAATCTTTCTGAGTTTCTTGACTTGATTGATATTCATGGACAACTCATTTCCCCATATGCAAAAAGGGTCGAACAGTGGGTCAAAACCTCTGACAGCAGGACCTACATGTGCAAGACCAAATTGTTAAAAACCTAAGTATTAAAATGGTTCCTGCAATTGCACAATAATGTGCTATTAGACAGCGGACCATGCACGTGCTAACCTCGATTGTAAACCTCAATGCTTCCCATTGTTTCCCTGCAACACATATAAGGTAGTTAGTCATTAGGTTAAGTAAGGGTTCGCATGCGATCAGTAAAACATGTTGATGAAAAATAAGCACATTGCAAATTCATCAGATTAATTCAAGCCACATGGAAAACCCATTTATCCAAACCAAAAATGATTAAGAACTAGGAAATATAGCACTTGTATATGTTTCCCATGTATTAAGTCTCGTGGTTCTAAGTCTGACAGTAGAAAGGGGGGTAGGAATGGAGAGGCAAGATCTTAGCTATGGCGAAGATGTACACACGAGGTTTACGAGTTCAGGCCCTTCTCGGAGGAAGTAATAGCCCTACGTCTTGGTACCCGGAGGCAGTCGATTGGATTATGTGTGTTGTGTTACAGGGGGTGCAAACCCTTGTGCCAGAGGAGGGGGTGGCTTATATGGAGTGCGCCAGGACCCCAGCCCCTCTCCATTACAAGGGAACTAATGTACATAAAGTAAGGGGCATTACAGGTAACGCCAGCATTAAGTATTCTTAATGCTCATGAAGGCTGAGTAAATATCTGGCCGTTGCGTGCTCTTCCGACTCCCAGTCTTCGATATGGTCGAGTGACAGTAGGTAGTGACTGTCGAGTGATGTGACCGTCGAGTGGATTGCACTCGACATACTTGGCTGGCGCTCTTCTGTTGACTCTTGGTCTTTTCGTCTTCCAGGGTAGTGACCTTGGGTAGGACATATAGGTCGAGCCTATGACCCTACCCCGGGTCTGTATCTTCGTCATTAAGTGCAGCCAAATTCGATTTATTCCTCACATGCACAACAATACAAAATTCCACACACGACAATTGGACATCGCATTGCAGAATTGAACCAAGCAGTTAACTAAACACCACAACAAATGAACCAAACATTAACTGAGCACCACATTGCACAATATAACATACTCCTAATAGAAGATCAGATAGTTAACCGAACCAAACATGCTTAACAACTTGGAAATATAGCAATTGTATTTGTTTCTCATGTATTTAGTACAACCAAATTCAATTTACTTCTCACATGGTATACAATAACAGAATGCACCCACAACTATTGATCATCGCATTGCAGAATTGAACCAAACAGTTAACTAAACACCACAACACAAATGAACCAAACGTTAACTGAGCACCACATTGCACAATGTATAACCAAACCAAGCATGCTGGATAACTTGGAAATATAGCAATTTTATTCGTTTCTCATGTATTTTGTAAAGATAAATTCGATTTATTTCTCACATGGAAGACAATACAAAATTACAGCATGAATAATTGAACATCACATTTGCAAATTTGAACCAAATAGTTACCTGAAGACGACAACTAATTAACCAAACAGTTAATAAGTGAGCACCACACTGAAGGAAATGTGCCCTAGAGGCAATAATAAAGTTATTATTTATTTCCTCATATCATGATAAATGTTTATTATTCATGCTAGAATTGTATTATCCGAAAACATGATACATGTGTGAATACATAGACAAACATAATGTCACTAGTATGCCTCTACTTGACTAGCTCATTAATCAAAGATGGTTATGTTTCCTAACCATAGACATGTGTTGTCATTTGATTAACGGGATCACATCATTAGGAGAATGATGTGATTGACTTGACCCATTCTGTTAGCCTAGCACTTGATAGTTTAGTATGTTGCTATTGCTTTCTTCATGACTTATACAAAGTTCCTACAACTATGAGATTATGCAACTCTCGTTTACTAGAAGAACACCTTGTGTGCTACCAAACATCACAACATAACTGGGTGATTATAAAGGTGCTCTACAGGTGTCTCCAAAGGTACATGTTGGGTTGGCGTAATTCGAGATTAGGTTTTGTCACTCCGATTGTCGGAGAGGTATCTCTGGGCCCTCTCGGTAATACACATCACTTAAGCCTTGCAAGCATTGTAACTAATGAGTTAGTTACGGAATGATGTATTACGGAACAAGTAAAGAGACTTGCCGGTAATGAGATTGAACTAGGTATTGGATACCGACGATCGAATCTCGGGCAAGTAACAAACCGATGACAAAGGGAACAACGTATGTTGTTATGCGGTTTGACCGATAAAGATCTTCGTAGAATATGTAGGAGCCAATATGAACATCCAGGTTCCACTATTGGTTATTGACCGGAAACAGTTCTAGGTCATGTCTACATAGTTCTCGAACCCGGAGGGTCCGCACGCTTAACGTTACGATGACAGTTTTATTATGAGTTTATAAGTTTTGATGTACCGAAGTTTGTTCGGAGTCCCGGATGTGATCACGGACATGACGAGGAGTCTCGAAATGGTCGAGACATAAAGATTGATATATTGGACGACTATATTCGGACACCGGAAGTGTTCCGGGTGATTTCGGAGAAAACCGGAGTGCCGGAGGGTTACCGGAACCCCCCTGGGAGAAGTAGTGGGCCTTGGTGGGCCTGAGGGGAGAGAGAGAGCAGCAGCCCAGGAGGTGGCGTGCCCCCCCTTGAGGAGTCCGAATTGGACTAGGGGAGGGGGCGCGGCCCCCCCTTTCCCTCTCCCTCTCCCTCTCTTTCCTTCCCCCTTCCTCCTTCATAGTGGGACTAGGAAAGGGGAGTCCTACTCCCACTAGGAGGAGGACTTCCCCCTCCTTGGCGCGCCCCCTAGGGCCGGCCGGCCTCCCCCCTTGCTCCTTTATATACGGGGGCAGGGGGGCACCCTAGGACACACAAGTTGATCTATGGATCGTTCCTTAGCCGTGTGCGGTGCCCCCCTCCACCATATTCCACCTTGGTCATATCGTCGCAAAGTTTAGGCGAAGCCCTGCGCCGTAGAGCATCATCATCATCACCACGCCATCGTGCTGATGGAACTCATCCTCGACACTTTGCTGGATCGGAGTCCGGGGATCGTCATCGAGCTGAACGTGTGCTGAACTCGGAGGTGCCGTACGTTCGGTACTTGGATCGGTCGGGTCGTGAAGACGTACGACTACATCAACCGCGTTGTCATAACGCTTCCGCTTACGGTCTATGAGGGTACGTGGACAACACTCTCCCCTCTCGTTGCTATGCCATCACCATGATCTTGCGTGTACGTAGGATTTTTTTTGAAATTACTACGTTACCCAACAGTGGCATCCGAGCCAGGTTTTATGCGTAGATGTCATATGCACGAGTAGAACACAAGTGAGTTGTGGGCGATACAAGTCATACTGCTTACCAGCTTGTCATACTTTGGTTCGGTGGTATTGTGAGATGAAGCGGCACGGACTGACATTACGCGTACGCTTACGCGTGACTGGTTTCACCATTACGAGCACTCGTGCTTAAAGGTGGCTGGCGGGTGTCTGTCTCTCTCACTTTAGCTGAATCGAGTGTGGCTACGCCCGGTCCTTGCGAAGGTTAAAACAACACTAACTTGACGAACTATCATTGTGGTTTTGATGCGTAGGTAAGAATGGTTCTTGCTAAGCCCGTAGCAGCCACGTAAAACTTGCAACAACAATGTAGAGGACGTCTAACTTGTGTTTTGCAGGGCATGTTGTGATGTGATATGGTCAAGACGTGATGCTATATTTTATTGTATGAGATGATCATGTTTTGTAACCAAAGTTATCGGCAACTGGCAGGAGCCATATGGTTGTCGCTTTATTGTATGAAATGCAAACACCCTGTAATTGCTTTACTTTATCACTAAACGGTAGCGATAGTCGTAGAAGCAATAGATGGCGTAAACGACAACGATGCTACGATGGAGATCAAGGTGTCGCACCGGTGACGATGGTGATCACGACGGTGCTTCGGAGATGGAGATCACAAGCACAAGATGATGATGGCCATATCATATCACTTATATTGATTGCATGTGATGTTTATCCTTTATGCATCTTATCTTACTTTGATTGATGGTAGCATTTTAAGATGATCTCTCACTAAAAATTATCAAGAAGTGTTCTCCCTGAGTATGCACCGTTGCCAAAGTTCGTCGTGCCCAGACACCACGTGATGATCGGGTGTGATAAGCTCTACGTCCATCTACAACGGGTGCAAGCCAGTTTTGCACACGCAGAATACTCAGGTTAAACTTGACGAGCCTAGCATATGCAGATATGGCCTCGGAACACGAAGACCGAAAGGTCGAGCGTGAATCATATAGTAAGATATGATCAACATAGTGATGTTCACCATTGAAAACTACTCCATCTCACGTGATGATCGGTTATGGTTTAGTTGATTTGGATCACGTGATCACTTAGATGACTCGAGAGATGTCTGTCTAAGTGGGAGTTCTAAAGTAATATGATTAATTGAACTTAAATTTATCATGAACTTAGTACCTGATAGTATTTTGCTTATCTATGTTTGTTGTAGATAGATGGCTCGTGCTGTTGTTCCGTTGAATTTTAATGCGTTCCTTGAGAAAGCAAAGTTGAAAGATGATGGTAGCAATTACACGGACTAGGTCCGTAACCTGAGGATTATCCTCATTGCTGCACAGAAGAATTACGTCCTGGAAGCACCGCTGGGTGCCAGGCCTGCTGCTGATGCAAATGATGACGTTAAGAACGTCTGGCAGAGCAAAGCTGATGACTACTCGATAGTTCAATGTGCCATGCTTTACGGCTTAGAACCGGGTCTTCAACGATGTTTTGAACGTCATGGAGCATATGAGATGTTCCAGGAGTTGAAGTTAATATTTCAAGCAAATGCCCGGATTGAGAGATATAAAGTCTCCAATAAGTTCTACAGCTGCAAGATGGAGGAGAATAGTTCTGTCAGTGAGCATATACTCAAAATGTCTGGGTATAATAATCACTTAATTCAACTGGGAGTTAATCTTCCGGATGATAGCGTCATTGACAGAATTCTCCAATCACTACCACCAAGCTACAAGAGCTTCATGATGAACTATAATATGCAAGGGATGAACAAGACAATTCTCGAGCTCTTCGCAATGCTAAAAGCTGCGGAGGTAGAAATCAAGAAGGAGCATCAAGTGTTGATGGTCAACAAGACCACTAGTTTCAAGAAAAAGGGCAAAGGGAAGAAGAAGGGGAACTTCAAGAAGAACAGCAAGCAAGTTGCTGCTCAAGAGAAGAAACCCAAGTCTGGACCTAAGCCTGAAACTGAGTGCTTCTACTGCAAGCAGACTGGACACTAGAAGCGAAACTGCCCCAAGTATTTGGCGGATAAGAAGGATGGCAAGGTGAACAAAGGTATATGTAATATACATGTTATTGATGTGTACCTTACTAGAGCTTGCAGTAGCACCTGGGTATTTGATACTGGTTCTGTTGCTAATATTTGCAACTCAAAACAGGGACTACAGAATAAGCGAGCACTGGCCAAGGACGAGGTGACGATGCGCGTAGGAAACGGTTCCAAAGTCGATGTGATCGCGGTCAGCACGCTACCTCTACATCTACCTTTGAGATTAGTTTTAGACCTGAATAATTGTTATTTGGTGCCAGCGTTGAGCATGAACATTATATCTGGATCTTGTTTGATGCGAGACGGTTATTCATTTAAATCAGAGAATAATGGTTGTTCTATTTATATGAGTAATATCTTTTATGGTCATGCACCCTTGAAGAGTGGTCTATTTTTATTGAATCTCGATAGTAGTGATACACATATTCATAATGTCGAAGCCAAAAGATGTAGAGTTGATAATGATAGTGCAACTTATTTGTGGCACTGCCGTTTAGGTCATATCGGTATAAAGCGCATGAAGAAACTCCATATTGATGGACTTTTGGAATCACTTGATTATGAATCACTTGGTACTTGCGAACCGTGCCTCATGGGCAAGATGACTAAAACACCGTTCTCCGGTACTATGGAGAGAGCAACAGATTTGTTGGAAATCATACATACAGATGTATGTGGTCCGATGAATGTTGAAGCTCGTGGCGGATATCGTTATTTTCTCACCTTCACAGATGATTTAAGCAGATATGGGTATATCTACTTAATGAAACACAAGTCTATAACATTTGAAAAGTTTAAAGAATTTCAGAGTGAAGTGGAAAATCATCGTAACAAGAAAATAAAGTTTCTACGATCTAATCGTGGAGGAGAATATTTGAGTTACGAGTTTGGTTTACATTTGAAACAATGCGGAATAGTTTTGCAACTCACGCCACCTGGAACACCACAAAGAAATGGTGTGTCTGAACGCCGTAATCGTACTTTACTAGATATGGTGCGATCTATGGTGTCTCTTACTGATTTACCACTATCGTTCTGGGGTTATGCTTTAGAGACGACCTCATTCACGTTGAATAGGGCACCATGAAAATCCGTTGAGACGACTCCTTATGAACTGTGGTTTGGAAAGAAACCAAAGTCATCGTTTCTTAAAGTTTGGGGCTGCGATGCTTATGTGAAGAAACTTCAACCAGATAAGCTCGAACCTAAATCAGAGAAATGTGTCTTCATAGGATACCCAAAGGAGACAGTTGGGTACACCTTCTATCACAGATTCGAAGGCAAGACTTTCGTTGCTAAGAATGGATCCTTTCTAGAGAAGGAGTTTATCTCGAAAGAAGTGAGTGGGAGGAAAGTAGAACTTGATGAGGTAACTGTACCTGCTCCCTTATTGGAAAGTAGTTCATCACAGAAATCGGTTTCTGTGACACCTACACCAATTAGTGAGGAAGCTAATGATATTGATCTTGAAACTTCAGATCAAGTTTCTACTGAACCTCCTAGGTCTACCAGAGTAAGATCCGCACTAGAGTGGTACGGTAATCCTATTCTGGAAGTCATGTTACTTGACCATGATGAACCTACGAACTATGAGGAAGTGATGATGAGCCCAGATTCCGCAAAATGGCTAGAGGCCATGAAATCTGAGATGGGATCCATGTATGAAAACAAAGTATGGACTTTGGTTGACTTGCCCGATGATCGGCAAGCCATTGAGAATAAATGGATCTTTAAGAAGAAGACTAACACTGATGGTAATGTAACTGTCTATAAAGCTCGACTTGTTGCAAAAGGTTTTCGACAAGTTCAAGGGGTTGACTATGATGCTTAAGTCTGTCCGAATCATGTTAGCAATTGCCGCATTTTATGATTATGAAATTTGGCAAATGGATGTCAAAACTGCATTCTTGAATGGATTTCTGGAAGAAGAGTTGTATATGATGCAACCAAAAGGTTTTGTTGATCCAAAAGGTACTAACAAAGTGTGCAAGCTCCAGCGATCAATCTATGGTCTGGTGCAAGCCTCTCGAAGTTGGAATAAACGCTTTGATAGTGTGATCAAAGCATATGGTTTTATACAAACTTTTGGAGAAGCCTGTATTTACAAGAAAGTGAGTGGGAGCTCTATAGCATTTCTAATATTATATGTGGACGACATATTGTTGATTGGAAATGATATAGAATTTCTGGATAGCATAAAAGGATACTTGAATAAAAGTTTTTCAATGAAAGACCTTGGTGAAACTGCTTACATATTGGGCATCAAGATCTATAGAGATAGATCAAGACGCTTGATTGGACTTTCACAATGCACATACCTTGATAAAGTTTTGAAAAAGTTCAATATGGACCAGGCAAAGAAAGGGTTCTTGCATGTATTACAAGGTATAAAATTGAGTCAGACTCAATGCCCGACCACTGCAGAAGATAGAGAGAAAATGAAAGGAGTTCCCTATGCTTCAGCCATAGGCTCTATCATGTATGCAATGCTGTGTACCAGACCTGATGTGTGCCTTGCTATTAGTTTAGCAGGGAGGTACCAAAGTAATCCAGGAGTGGATCACTGGACAGCGGTCAAGAATATTCTGAAATACCTGAAAAGGACTAAGGATACGTTTCTCGTTTATGGGGGTGAAAAAGAGATTGTCGTAAAAGGTTACGTCGATGCAAGCTTTGACACTGATCCGGATGATTCTAAATCGCAAACCAGATACATATTTATATTAAACGGTGGAGCTGTAAGTTGGTGCAGTTCTAAACAAAGCATCATAGCGGGATCTACATGTGAAGCGGAGTACATAGCTGCTTCGGAAGCAGCAAATGAAGGAGTCTGGATGAAGGAGTTCATTTCCGATCTAGGTGTCATACCTAGTGCATCGGGACCAATGAAGATCTTCTGTGACAATACTGGTGCAATTGCCCTGGCAAAGGAATCCATATTTCACAAGAGGACCAAGCACATCAAGAGACGCTTCAATTCCATCCGGGACTAAGTCCAGGTGGGAGACATAGAGATTTGCAAGATACATACGGATCTGAATATTGCAGACCCGTTGACTAAGCCTCTTCCACGAGCAAAACATGATCAGCACCAAGACTCCATGGGTGTTAGAATCATTACTATGTAATCTAGATTATTGACTCTAGTGCAAGTGGGAGACTGAAGGAAATGTGCCCTAGAGGCAATAATAAAGTTATTATTTATTTCCTCATATCATGATAAATGTTTATTATTCATGCTAGAATTGTATTATCCGGAAACATAATACATGTGTGAATACATAGACAAACATAATGTCACTAGTATGCCTCTACTTGACTAGCTATTAATCAAAGATGGTTATGTTTCCTAACCACAGACATGTGTTGTCATTTGATTAACGGGATCACATCATTAGGAGAATGATGTGATTGACTTGACCCATTCTGTTAGCCTAGCACTTGATCGTTTAGTATGTTGCTATTGCTTTCTTCATGACTTATACAAAGTTCCTACAACTATGAGATTATGCAACTCCCGTTTACCATAAGAACACCTTGTGTGCTACCAAACGTCACAACGTAACTGGGTGATTATAAAGGTGCTCTACAGGTGTCTCCAAAGGTACATGTTGGGTTGGCGTAATTCGAGATTAGGTTTTGTCACTCCGATTGTCGGAGAGGTATCTCTGGGCCCTCTCGGTAATACACATCACTTAAGCCTTGCAAGCATTGTAAGTAATGAGTTAGTTACGGAATGATGTATTACGGAACGAGTAAAGAGACTTGCCGGTAACGAGATTGAACTAGATATTGGATACCGACGATCGAATCTCGGGCAAGTAACATACCGATGACAAAGGGAACAACGTATGTTGTTATGCGGTTTGACTGATAAAGATCTTCGTAGAATATGTAGGAGCCAATATGAACATCCAGGTTCCACTATTGGTTATTGACCGAAAACAGTTCTAGGTCATGTCTACATAGTTCTCGAACCCGTAGGGTCCGCATGCTTAACGTTACGATGACAGTTTTATTATGAGTTTATAAGTTTTGATGTACCGAAGTTTGTTCGGAGTCCCGGATGTGATCACGGACATGATGAGGAGTCTCGAAATGGTTGAGACATAAAGATTGATATATTGGACGACTATATTCGGACACCGGAAGTGTTCCGGGTGATTTCGGAGAAAACCGGAGTGCGGGAGGGTTACCGGAACCCCCCGGGAGAAGTAATGGGCCTTGGTGGGCCTGAGGGGAGAGAGAGGGCAGCAGCCCAGGAGGTGGCGCCCCCCCCCCTTGAGGAGTCCGAATTGGACTAGGGGAGGGGGCGCGGCCCCCCCTTTCCCTCTCCCTCTCCCTCTCTTTCCTTCCCCCTTCCTCCTTCCTAGTGGGACTACGAAAGGGGAGTCCTACTCCCACTAGGAGGAGGACTTCCCCCTCCTTGGCGCGCCCCCTAGGGCTGGCCGGCCTCCCCCTTGCTCCTTTATATACGGGGGCAGGGGGCACCCTAGGACACACAAGTTGATCTACGGATCGTTCCTTAGCCGTGTGCGGTGCCCCGCTCCACCATATTCCACCTCGGTCATATCGTCGCAGAGTTTAGGCGAAGGCCTGCACCGGTAGAGCATCATCATCGTCACCACGCCTTCATGCTGACGGAACTCATCCCCGACACTTTGCTGGATCGGAGTCCGGGGATCGTCATCGAGCTGAACGTGTGCTGAACTCGGAGGTGCCGTACGTTCGGTACTTGGATCGGTCGGGTCGTGAAGACGTATGACTACATCAACCGCTTTGTCATAATGCTTCCGCTTACGGTCTACGAGGGTACATGGACAACACTCTCCCCTCTCGTTGCTATGCCATCACCATGATCTTGCGTGTACGTAGGAATTTTTTTGAAATTACTATGTGGTACGGTAATCCTGTTCTGGAGGTCATGCTACTAGATCATGATGAACCTACGAACTATGAAGAAGCGATGGTGAGCCCAGATTCCGTAAAGTGGCTTGAAGCCATGAAATCTGAGATGGGATCCATGTATGAGAACAAAGTATGGACTTTGGTTGACTTGCCCGATGATCGGCAAGCAATTGAGAATAAATGGATTTTTAAGAAGAAGACTGACGCTGATGGTAATGTTACTGTCCACAAAGCTCGACTTGTCGCAAAAGGTTTTCGGCAAGTTCAAGGAATTGACTACGATGAGACCTTCTCACCCGTAGCGATGCTTAAGTCCGTCTGAATCATGTTAGCAATTGCCGCATTTTATGATTATGAAATTTGGCAAATGGATGTCAAAACTGCATTCCTGAATAGATTTCTGGAAGAAGAGTTGTATATGATGCAACCAGAAGGTTTTGTCGATCCAAAGGGAGCTAACAAAGTGTGCAAGCTCCAGCGATCCATTTATGGACTGGTGCAAGCCTCTCGGAGTTGGAATAAACGTTTTGATAGTGTGATCAAAGCATTTGGTTTTATACAGACTTTCGGAGAAGCCTGTATTTACAAGAAAGTGAGTGGGAGCTCTGTAGCATTTCTGATATTATATGTGGATGACATATTACTGATTGGAAATGATATAGAATTTCTGGATAGCATAAAGGGATACTTGAATAAAAGTTTTTCAATGAAAGACCTCGGTGAAGCTGCTTACATATTAGGCATTAAGATCTATA
>NC_041381.1:405609610-405619819 GCF_002162155.2 Triticum dicoccoides | reverse complement strand
GGAGTCCTACTCCCGGTAGGAGTAGGACTCCTCCTGCGCCACCTCCTCCTGGCCGGCGCCTCCTCCCCCCTTGGCTCCTTTATATACGGAGGCAGGGGCACCTCTAAACACACAAGTTGACACAAGTTGATCCACGTGATCTATTCCTTAGCCGTGTGCGGTGCCCCCTGCCACCATATACCTCGATAATACTGTAGCGGAGTTTAGGCGAAGCCCTGCTGCTGTAGTTCATCAAGATCGTCACCACGCCGTCGTGCTGACGAAACTCTTCCCCGACACTTTGCTGGATCGGAGTCCGGGGATCGTCATCGGGCTGAACGTGTGCTCGAACTCGGAGGTGCCGTAGTTTCGGTGCTTGATCGGTTGGATCGTGAAGACGTACGACTACTTCCTCTACGTCGTGTCATCACTTCCGCAGTCGGTCTGCGTTGGGTACGTAGACAACACTCTCCCCTCGTTGCTATGCATCACATGATCCTGTGTGCGCGTAGGAAATTTTTGAAATTACTACGAAACCCAACAATCACGACCTCATCCGCGCGTGCGGCCACGATTTGCTTCTCCGCTGCCAAATGCTCCTTGAGCTCCTGGCTATACTGCATGCACCATGGCTTAGGGCAGAGCTTATTTGGTGGATGGGTCGGTGATTTGGGTGGAAGGTGTCGCGCCGGCGGTCGGGGCCTGTGGGATGTGAAAGGAGGAGGAGGATGGGGGTCTAGTGTGGATTACCTGCCTGGATAGACGAGGCCGAGCAGCATGAAGGAGGGTCGCTGACAAGGGGGACGACGCTGCAAACAAGGAGTGATGGTTTCAACTTGGAAAGGAAGGCAAAAATAGGGGAAATGTGGCTTTTGGTAAGGGGGAGGGGGCGGGGAGGTAGATATGTCCGCGGAAGCCAAAAATTTGGAATCGCTTCAGCGAAAAACTGGCGCACAAAGTGTCATCAGACATGGTCCCTTTTTAATAACTGTGTACGATATGTGAACATCACAAATGATTCACATAGCTTAACCCGTGTGTGATGAGTTTGAACGTAAAAAATTTGGGTTCCAATTTCCCTGGTTACAGTGCTCATCCACGTCATTGCATAATTTGGGTACACAAAGGAGACTACAGCACACCCACACTTCTTAATCGAGCAAGTTCAGCAATTAAACAGAGCTAGCTGGCCTAAACATTACTCTAACAAACTAAAGATCGACCCTCTTAATTAAAAAAACAACGAGTACTACTACGGCTGGTGCTCATCAATCTCCGCCGCCTCCTCCATGTCCAGCTTGCGCCCGATAGTCTCTTGGGGAAGGAGCTCCATATTTGGCAAGCATCTCGCCATCCACGTCCGCCATCTCTTTGGAAAATGCTGCCACGAGCTAGGCGTTGGCGGCCGCGATCTGGGCTTGGACGGGCTCCGTCATTGCAAGGTATGCGGCAGAGGAACAGACGGCTGCTCGAACGCTCTCGACGATTGCCAACTCTTCGGCCGTGGGTTGCCGACTGTTGTCGGAGAAGCTTCTTTCAATTTGTGCGGTGACCGCCACGACCTGGGAGTAGGCGGCCTCGACATGGTCATGGGCTGCCTCCATCAGGGCTAAGGCCGCCGCTATGGAACGGACAGCTGTTGTGCCGCTCTCGCCAGCTGCTATCCCCGAGGCAGATGTTGCTACTGCCACCTGAGGAGCAACAGCGGCCGTTTGGGCTACCATGGCCACCCGGTCGCAGATTGCGGCCGCGCTCATGCACCTTGTTAGCACGCGCATGGAGGCTACGGCCGCGCTCTTACTGGAGTGGGCCGCCGAAGTTGCCCTGACGACGCAGATCCACATCCCCATATTTCACCAGGGACGATTGAACAATGAAATGATATTTGGGGAGTGAGCTAGTGTGCTTGACATGCCGGCTGTGGACTGTAGCCGGTGCACCTTCTGGTGTAAGCCATAGGTGTACTATACACCGACGGTGCTCCAGGATATTTTGTACTGCATCTCACACGGCTGGTGATAATAAACTGTGTGGGATCTAGTGAATTTTTAATTTTGATTTTAATTACATAATGGGGTCACAGCGGCAATGGACGGTGTTTGAATTGCTAGACCTTTTATCTGCTGTGAACATGCAACTATACGTGTGTCTTAAAAAAATTGGAATTGTTCAGGGTTTGTTTGGACATTTTTATACGGTAATTTGGTTTTCTAGTCATTTCAGGTGCACAATGCGGAATTAAACCACATGCTCCAGTCCATAAAAACGGGTTGCAAAATCAAATGTTTGTCCTTGGTTGCAAGCTTAGGTCACATGCAAGAAATGAGAATGAATGTCAAACACCTTGAGTCTGTCGCTCAGCCGCTAACATTGAGATACATGCTTTTAACATTCTAGTAAATCGAAAACTCATCTGAAATTCATGAAACTTGACATGATATCATGGAACGACAATGACACATCGTGGTAAAAATATTGTCCCATTTAGGGCAGGTGTGTGTATAAGCTTCTCGCAAACCAGAGCTTCTCTCACAACAAGCCTGATGGTTTCAGTAGGGTACGTGCCACTTTGGGGGACGAAACAATATATGTTGCCTCCACTTACTTCCAAAATGTTTCTCGTGTCAACATAGAACAAAACGAGTGTTGTGTCAATTTTTGGGATTTTCGGGGTTCGTTTTGACATTTTTATGCATTAATTGCGTATTCAATGCATTTATGAGCACAATTCAAATTTGAACTACATGCACATGCTCTAATGCATATAAATTGGTTGAAAATTCAAATATGTGTCCTTGGTTGCATGCTTAGGTCCCATGCAAGAAATGAGAAGGAATGTCAAACACCCTGCCACCGTCACTCAGCCGCAAACATTGAGATTCCTGGTTTTTAAATTCTAGTAAATCCAAAACTCGTCTCAAATTCATGAAACTTGGCATGCTATCATGGAGCGGAATCAACATGCCGTGGTAATTTTTTATCCCATTTGGGGCAGGTTTGTGTATAAGCTTCTCACAAACCAGAGCTTCTCACAACAAGCCTGATGGTTTCGGTAGGGAACGTCCCACCTTCGGGGACGAAATGATATCCGCTTCCTCTTATTGCTTTCAAATTTTTTCTAGTGTCAACATAGAACAACAGGAGTATTGTGTTAAATTTTGCAATTTTTAGGGTTTGTTTGGACATTTTTATACGTTAACTGGGTTTTTAATGCATTTTATGTGCATAATTCAAATTTGAACTACATGCACATGCTCCAGTGCATATAAATTGGTTGAAAAATCAAATCTTTGTCCTTGGGTGCATGCTTAGGTCCCATGCAAGAAATGAGAATGAATTTCAAACACCAGGGCACTGTTGATTGCCGGCAAAATGTTGAGATACTTTGTTTTTAAATTCTTGCAAATCCAAAACTCGTCTAAAATTCATGAAACTTGGCATGCTATCATGGAATGGCACCCGACATGCTGTGGTATTTTTCGTGTCCATTTTTAGAGAAGAAGCACTCGTATAACAACCAACAAAGGCAATTTCAAACAAATAGCTGCCGCTCTAACCTCGCAAACCTTTGTATAATTCAAATCGTGTGTGTTATATTAACCATTCACGTGACGCCACATGTCTTCGTTTTAATGGCTATAGGAGTTGCCGTGCGGACAGCTGGTTGACTGAACGGGAGGCGTGCGAGCACAGTCCAGTGCGCAGGCTGACCGAGAGGCGTGCAAGCTGTCCTCCAATGCACAGGCTCACCGGGAAGCATGCAAGCTATACGCTGCGCATGCTCACTAGGAATCGAGCCCTTTGACTACCATGGCCGCCCACCTTCCTCTCCATTAATGGCGCCCGAGCCGCTGCTTAATACAGGCGGCCTTACTGTTCGCCTCCCATTCCCCTCCCCCCCGTAGACCTCCACCAACACCATGGCATAGATGGATCATCTGCCACTAGTCTTCAAGTTTGATGAAGTCAACTCCAAGCCGGAGGAGATAGAAAATAAGGAGGAATGGGGCCTCATGGACATGGCCCAAAACAAGCTGGCCGCGACTGTTGCTACCCCCGCTCCCGTCCCAGCTCCCATCCCCGCGCCCGCACCAGCGACCATCCCCGTAGCATTGACGGGCTGGTCACCGAGCACTATCGCAGAGCTGGAAGGCATGGGCATCACCGAGGTCTCCGCGGACCTGCGCGAGCTCGTGTACATGCCAGCGCCAGCGCCCGTGCCCGTGCCCTCCCCTCCACCCACCGCGGGCCCGGTCCCCATGCGTTTGGCTGTACCCGCCGCGCCCGTGCCCGTGCGCGCGCCCCCCTCAGCGGCATGGGATGTTGCCGTCGACCACTACCTCTCAGCACCGCCAGCTGCTGATACATCTCCAACGTATCTATAATTTTTGATTGTTCCATGCTATTATATTACCCATTTTGGATGTTTATGGGCTTTACTTTACACTTTTATATCATTTTTGGGACTAACCTACTAACGAGAGGCCCAACCCGAATTGCTGTTTTTTTCCTATTTCAGTGTTTCGAAGGAAAGGAATATCAAACGGAGTCCAAACAGAATGAAGCCTTCGGGAGCGATCTTTTTGGAACAAACATGATCCAGGGGACTTGGAGTGGACGTCAAGCAACAGAGGAGGCGGCCACGAGGGTGCCCGGCGTACCCCCTAGGGCTGGGCGCGCACCCCCACCCTCGTGGGCCCCTCGAGCGTCCACCGACCTACTTCTTCCTCCTATATATACCCATGTACCCCAAAAACATCCAGGAGCACCATGAAGAACTATTTCCACTGCCGCAACCTTCTGTATCCGCGAGATCCCATCATGGAGCCTTCGTCGGCACTCCACCGGAGGGGGAATCAACCATGGAGGGCCTCTACATCATCTCCAAGGCCCTTCCGATGAGTTGTGAGTAGTTTACCACAGACCTTCGGGTCCATAGTTATTAGCTAGATGGCTTCTTCTCTCTATTTGAATCTCAATACAAAGTTCTCCTCGATATTCTTGGAGATCTATTCGATGTAACTCTTTTTGCGGTGTGTTTTTCGATATCTGATGAATTGTGGGTTTATGATCAAGTTTATCTATGAGAAATATTTGAATCTCCTCTGAATTTTTTATGTGTGATTAAGTTACCTTTGCAAGTCTCTTCGAATTATCAGTCTAGTTTGGCCTACTAGATTGATCTTTCTTGCAATGGGAGAAGTGCATAGCTTTGGGTTCAATCTTGCGGTGTCCTTTCCCAGTGACAGCAGGGGCAACAAGGCAAGTATTGTATTGTTGCCATCGAGGATAAAAAGATTGGGTTTATATCATATTGCATGAGTTTATCCCTCTACACCATGTCATCTTTCTTAATGCGTTACTCTGTTCTTCATGAACTTAATACTCTAGATGCAGGCAGGAGTCGGTCGATGTGTGGAGTAATAGTAGTAGATGCAGGCAGGAGTCGGTCTACTTGTCACGGACGTGATGCCTATATACATGATCATGCCTAGATAATCTCATAACTATTTGCTTTTCTATCAATTGCTCGACAGTAATTTGTTCACCCACCGTAATACTTATGCTATCTTGAGAGAAGCCACTAGTGAAACCTATGGCCCCCGGGTCTATCTTTTATCATATAAGTTTACCATCTACTTTTATTTGCATATTTTACTTTCCAATCTATATCATAAAAATACGAAAAATATTTATCTTATCATATTATCTCTATCAGATCTCACTTTCGCAAGTGGCCGTGAAGGGATTGACAACCCCTTTATTGCATTGGTTGCGAGGTTCTTGTTTGTTTGTGTAGGTGTGTGGGACTTTTGAGGAGCATCCTACTGGATTGATACCTTGGTTCTCAAAAATTGAGGGAAATACTTATGCTACTTTGCTGCATCACCCTTTCCTCTTCAGGCTTCGTTCGGTTACACCCCCTCACAAGGGGATTGGGGTGGATTGGAGGGGATTTTGACTTGCAGAGGGTGCAATCCCTGCCAATCCCTGTCAAACCCCTCCATTTTCCCTGTCAACCGAATAAGCCCTCAAGGAAAACCAACGCAAGCTCAAGATGTAGCAGCTGCCGTCCTCCCGTGCCCCGCCCGTCAATCGCGGAACGACATGTTGTTTGATTTACAAGTGAATAACATTCGGAGCTGCCTTGAAGACTTCAACAACGGCGTCCCGGAGGACGACAATGACAAGGACGGCGCGGCACGCCGCCTCTGCCACTGCCGGAAATAGTTTTTTCTTGGGTTTAATATTGTATCTTGATCGCACACGTTTTAGTTAGAACACCCGTATGCAAACCGACAGCTTCCCCAAGAAGCCAAGGGAAAATGTGTCGAGCAGGATTTGTGCAGCTCTTGATCGCAAATGTTTTAGATAGAACACCCGTATGCAAAGCAAGAGCAGGATTTGTGCATCTCCTCAACGCAAACGGTTATTTTGGAAGACCCGTGTGCAACCACTTACAAACAATTTGGTAAGATTTACATCTGTCATATTGGGTATGTTGCCATTTGTCAAACTTGAAAGATTGACACTTTTGATCTAGTAACATTGCCATTTGTCAACCTTGTAACTGCGATTTGTCAAAATATGCAGCTAAAAATCACTAGCACTATTTAATTTTTGCAACTAAAATTCAGTAATTAAGCATAGATTTCATTCATAGATTAAGCAGTCATGCTTAATTTATACAAACAGTTCAACTCGACAGCTGAACTGACCAAACTTTTCCCCAATTGTTGCCAACCACGTACTGAAATAGCTAGTTTTACTTTATATACTAGCTAATTTTAAGTACGTTGTATAGTTCCACCACATCTATAGTCAGATGAACTGAACAAAATGCCCCCTAAAAACTACTACTACTATGGAGGGGCTTTGTAGTACTTCCGGCAGCCTCTCCGCTACCGAGCATGCTCCGTAAGAGGCAGAGGAGGAGGAGCCTACCGACGAGCTAGACAAATGCAATATGGTGCCTGTCGCTGCTGCACGTTCGGCGACGCTCACCAGCTCGAACGCCCACTGCCGCTCCAGACGATCCCTCTCGAAGTGGTGGTTCTCCTGGTAGATCTCCTGATTCCTCGCCTCTGAGGCGGCGTGTGCCGTAGCCACGATGGCAGTAAGGCTCTTTGTGTGCTCGATGAGGCGCTCCTCCCCCTCCCGCTGGAACTCAGTGTAGCGTGCAAGGTCGTTGACGCACGTGCCGGCATCCACCTCCGCCTCCCGCCTTCGGGCAATGGTGGCGGAGTGGGTGATGACCCAGGCGGTCCATGGTGGGATGGCGGCCAGGGCGGCCGACGATGGGGTGGCAGTCACGACCACCACCTCCCGCCTTCGAGTCTTGGTGGCAGAGCGGGTGATGGCCACGATGGCCCATAGTAGGGTGGTGGCCACGACGGCCACCTCCCGCCTTTGGGCCGCGGCGGCGGAGCGGGCGATGGCCCTGGCTTTCAACGATGGTGTGGCGGCAACGGCGGCCGGCAACAGCTACCGACGGGTATCAGCGGTGGAGCATGAGGTGGGTGTTCCGCGCAAACCCAACAGGGACGCCACACACACTACACTGCGCCGGGGACTGCACCGCCGCTGCGATGTAGCCTCCCAGCTGGAGCTGTCGTCTGATGACGGCAGAGTGGCTGAGCGACCATGACGGACTGGTGCCATTGGCGTTTGTGGGAGAAGCAGACGAGATAAGCTACATGGAGGAAGGGGAAAATGCGACACAAGACTCGTCGGCCGTGATGGTTTTATAGCAGACCGGTAAGCATTGGGATTTTGGGAGATTTCACCCAGTCGGGCGGGAAGCTTGCGCGGGAACCTGTGAGGTTGTGCGGGAAAGGGCTCACCGATGATTCATTGGCGCCACCATTTGGCCAAAAGAACGCTCCCGCGCGCTGTGCAAGCTTGCGCTGTAAGTCATCTGCGGCAGCAGGGTGACAAGACGTGCGAGAGGAGGACGAAAGGCCACGCACACATACGGTTAATAAAAAATGTTTGCGATTGAATTATCTACTATACACCCGTCCTGTTTTATAGGTAGGATTTAACTAATAAAATACAAATGCATGTCGCCAAAGATTATATAGTTGGATTCGTATTTGAACATAGTTTCCAATTATATAATTTTTACAACATGCATTAACATTTTGTTGTTAAATTTGAGGGCAAAGTATGGCACATAATATAAAGGGGACTATAGACCAGGACGGAGGTAGTAGCACATTGCCGCTCTCTACGTAGCGACGCAAGTGTCGGCCAGCTTGTAGGCGACCATTTTCTGCATGTTCAACTGCTCTATGCGTGTGGTTGCTTGCGGTTGAGGCGGGCACGGCGCGCTCTGCTCACGTCCCGCCGCGCGTGCTCTACCCTCTCGTGTCCCTCCGGGTGCTCTTCCCTTGTCCCTCCACGCGTGCTTCCAGTGTTTGGGGCCGGCGCATGATCACACACGTTCGTGTGCATGCGGTTGCACCGGGCGCGGCTCCACAATGCAGTTACCCTATGCAAAAACTGGCACATGGATGCGTCGAGAATCCAGGCCGCCTGGCCCCCATTTATTCCTGCGGCCATTTACCTTCATCTCTCGCGTCACACAACACATTAAGAACCTCCACGACGACACATACAGAGAGGACATCCAACGGTTCCAATGGCGATCCCAGTGGCTCCAATGGCGCTCCTAGCGGCCGATGATGACAATGGCAGGCAGTTCACCATGCATCAGTAGTGGGTACCCACGTGACGGGGAAGGCCCTCTCGGTGGTGTACACAAACGATCTGGTATCGGTGGAGAGCTACATCCAAACTATGGAGCAGTTCCTTGTCGAGGACAGGTACCAAGTGGTCGGCTTCGACCTCGAGTACACCATCAGTCGTGCCGGGCACGATCAGAAGGCTGTCGTCACCCACTTGTGCGTGCGACATGACGTCCTCGTCTACCACTACCACCTGGCCACAAGGCCTTGCGAGTGTTTCTCCAGGTTTATCAACAACTCCGACTACAAGTTCGCTGCGGTGGACACCACCAACGATCTAAAAGCGATCAAGGTTTCGGGCTTGAAATGCCCGAATCTTGTCAACATCTAGGACCACTACAAGGTCTAGGGCAGCGCAAAGAACAAACTGAACTCCCTTGTTGACCTCACCTCGGCCATCATCGACCCCTACTACATGAAGATGAAGGATGAGAGCAAGAAGGACAAGGACACCTGGCACAGTGTTTGGCATGAGAGATTGGATGAAGAACACGTCAAGTACGCGGCCAATGGCACGTACACAAGCTACGAGATGTACAAAGCGGATCGTTGACATGAGGAAGTGTCTTGTTCATGCCCCAGCCGAGGGATCGAGCCACAAAGTAGTGGCGGGAGCGTCACAAGAAGTAGATGACTAGACGATCGTTTCTCCTACTTTAGAATGCATGCAATTGTTTATTGAGGTGTGTGCGGATGATTTGTATAGTAACTTATGTAATTGCATGTTTATTTCAGTTATATATATAGGTAAAACTGTGTCTATCATAGCTTGCCACAGAACTAGTTAAAGATTGCTAAACATTTAACGGTTTAAAAGTAAGTAAAAAATATGAAATAAATAGGGGAGCCTCACTCTTATATAATAAGATGATCCAACAGTGTGATTGTGAAAATATGCATTTATGTGTCCTCAGCGGAAAAATAAGCATTTCAGCTCACTGCAGGATCAATATATATTGAAAATTTTGTTCTTTTTGTCCAGGACACGTGCAGTCATATTTTTTCAATCCCTCCGTTGAATCATGTTATATAATAGGTGTGTTGGTTCAGTATTTTTTTCAGGATTTTTTAGAACTTTTACACCGTCGAAAACCTTAACTAGTTCTGTGGCAAGCTATTATAGAAAATTCTACTCCTATATATATATTCTGCACACCAAATCCTGAAGAGTCTTATTCTGCACACCAAATCGCTTATTCTGCTAACACCCGAACCAGCCCCCCGCGTAACTCCACCGAACTGCAACCGAAGAAAACAACCCCAGCCCCAGGTCAAACCTTATCCATCCCCGCCCGGCCTCCTCCCCCCCATCCAGCGGTTCCCCGCCTCCTCCTCCTGCCCGGAGCCGCCCCGCCTCCTCCTCCTCCCGTCCGGCGGCGCCCTGCCTCCTCCTCCTCCCGCCCACCCCCACCTCCCCGCATGACACCAACCTCTGTCTTATCTCGATCCAAACCCCCACCTACCTCCACCTTCTACCGCC
>NC_041381.1:405581587-405609136 GCF_002162155.2 Triticum dicoccoides | reverse complement strand
CCCCGGCCAGCACCCACCCCGGCCCGCCCCCGGCCACCACCTACCACCGCCTGCCCCGCTCCACCCCGTCCGGATTCGCCGACGGGACGGGCATCTCCTACTGCAGTTCGGAGCAACTCCTCCCCTCCTACGGTCTGTGCATCTTCCCGTCACTTCGTCCTTCTGATGGGGAGAGGCCTTCCTCCTTGCGTCTCGTGGACGCGCAACTCACCGCCGGTGGCATGATGTTCGGCATCCTTGACATGCAGTTATTTTTTTGGAGGGGCACGGTGCGGTTTAGCGTTCATGGACTTCTAGTTCTTTTCTGCAGCTTGCCAGTGCCCCGGCGTTCCTCTCCAGTGCAGCGCAGGCTAGACTGTGGCGAGTTCTTTCTCCAACACAAGCCCTGATGACGGATCCGGCTGCGCCACGCCTCATCTGCTCTGCTTGTTGCTGGAATCAGGCTGCCCCCCTACCACATAGCGGCTTATCCAGGCACATCCTTCCTCCCTCCCTTTCCTTGCATCCCCTCCCCCTGACATCTATTGCAATTTTTGGCGACAGAGAACACCGGTGTGCGATCGGCAGTGGGTTGTTCTTGCTCAAGATCGATATGGTAAGATCCCACCAATTTCCAAGAGCGCGACGAAGGTCAACCGCGGCAATGACGCCCCATGTAGTTCAGAAGAGGATTTTTTGTTTTATTATTCGATTTTGGATGTGCAGTTGATGCAGCGTGTGGTTGACTCATGGGGTACGCTATGTTTATTTGGTTCGTGCCGTTCTAGGCGCAGTGCACCACCACACCGGCCCGGGATCCCCCTCCATTGCTCCTCTCCCTGCTGTTCTCCGCTGAGGGCAAGCAGTGCACGAGCAGCCCAAGAGTGTTGCTGGAGCAGTTCGCTACTAAAGTCACGTTCTTGTGTTTTTTTTGGAGAAAAAATGAGTGGACTTCAGTTCGCTATTGTCCGTTCCTCCGCTCATCTTACTTTCTGTTGCAGGATAAGTGGACTTCTGTTCTCTAGTGGAATTCAGCAATGAATTTGGAAAGAGTAGTGTGCTTGATGAATGGAAGAAGTCATACTGTTATTGATTTGAGAAAAAAATGCAGAACAAATTCGGTGGTTGCCCAGGGCGAGGGAGCCCTCTCTGCGGCTCACTGAAGTTTGTTTTGCAGCTCGCTTGCTAAGTGAAGTACGTCCGGCGACTGCATGTGGTTCGGCAAGGCAAATCATTTGCATTCTCGCTATGTTAATGTGTGCAGTACATTTTATAAAAATTTGCAGTTGGGTTGTATTTTGTGTGTGATTGTAATGTGGAGACAGAAAAAAGGACTTTGTGTGGATTACTTAGCTTGTAAAGAAAAACTTTGTAAAAGCAGTGCGCTCGATGAACCGAAGAAGTACATTTTTTCAAATTGTTGTACTTCATTGTTAAATTTTTTGTGGTTCCCTTATTGCAGTGCACATGAAAGTAAAATTGCACTGGGAGTTGCAGTGCACTTCGTTGTTGCGTACACACGATGATTTTCATTCTGTTTGGTGCAGTGCGGTTTTGGTCTGAAGCAGTGCACTGATCTATCTGATGCAGCGCACTTCGTTGTCGCGTACACACACGATGATTTTCACTCTGTTTTGATGCAGTGCGGTTTCGGTCTGAAGCAGTGCACTCATCTGTGTGAAGTAGTGCACTTCGTTCGTCGCGTACGCATGAAAATTTTTAGTCTATCAGATGCAGTGCGGTTTTCAGTCTGAAGCAGTGCACTATCTGTCTGATGCAGTGCACACGACGATTTGGATGTCGCAAAAAACAGAGTGTCCGCATTTTTGTAAAAACGAAACTACTCTTAAACCATAAGGAATTAGCGGAAGTGTTCTACATAAAAAAGTTGCGCCTCGTCGATATCTTTCCAACGGCGTATAATTTGAATCATTTCGACCAGCGGTTTGTGAAAATTTCACAAAAAACGGCCGCTGCCTCTCGTTGTTAGCCGCACGATTTTCAAAATTAACTAAAAATCATAAGGAATCTCAAAACCATTTCAACATATGAAAGTTGCGCCTTGTCCGTAGCTTTCCAATGGCATATCATACGTCTCGTTTCGACAAACGGTTGGAAAACTGGAGCAAAAACAATACCGAAAATTTTTAAAAATTTGAAAAACAGAGTTCCGCGGTTTAGTAAATTTGAAACTGCTCTTAAACCGTAATGAATTAGAGAAAGATTTATATATGAAAAAGATGCGCCTCGATGATATCTATCCAACGGCGTATCATTTCCTTCATTCCGACAAGCGGTTTAGAAAAAACGCGAAAAAATGCTCGCTGCCACTCGTCATCCGCCGCACTATTTTCAAAACTGCTCTTAAACCGTGTGGAATCTCGAAAAGTGTTCAACATGTCGAAGTTGCGCCTAATCCATAGCTTTTCAATGGTATATTACACGCCTCATTCTGATAAACGGTTAAAAAATTAGAGTGAAAACAGTACCGAAAAAATAACGCGTGCAGTTTTTTCCGACCAGAAGTTCACTAGTCTCTATTGGAGTGCTCGTCGTCAAAATGATGCAGTGCGCTTCTGTTGAGCATGCAGTGCCGAAGTGGTGTGCAGAATAGTTATTCTGCTAATATTAGCATAATAGACCGTCTGTATATATATATATATATATATATATATATATATATATATATATATATATATATATATATATATATAGTGTTACTATTCATCACCCAGGATGCAGAATAAGTTATTCTTCACCCGAGGTAATCTTAGGATCGCTTCCTAAATAAATTACGTTTGAAATTCAAAAGGTTACATTCTTACCGATTCACTACGTCAAATTTGGCATAACAAAATAAAAATGTAGGTCATAAGACAATTTTTTTTGTAGTTTATGTATATTTTACACTATGTTTTTACGTTTGTAAATTTACATAACATAAAATATTTTTTACGGTGACTATATGTTTTCTTACAGTCTCTTTTTACATCAGAAATAAGAAAAAAATCACGGAACGTAAAATTACGGTGCATTGATGGTAAAATAGAGGGGGGTGAAGAATAACTATTCCTCACCCAGAGAGAGAGAGAGAGAGAGAGAGAGAGAGAGAGAGAGAGAGAAAATTGCACGGCTATTAGCAGCAATCATCTGTGTTATTATTGGTCTTCGCACACATTCCTGATCATGGACCTGTTTGCTGCATATCACACACATATTGTTCAGTTGAACCATTTCCATTGTGTTGCGCAATAAAGGCTGCAAAGAGGGATCTACATCAGCAAGGTCTATCGAGGTCTTTGTTTTGTAATTTTTGACATTTCTTGTTTTTTGAACACATGTTGATTGGCTTGAAGAAGATCTATCTCATTATTTTTTGATAATTGTTTGTATTCAAGCAACTAGTTTGCATTTAAAAAAAATGTACGAACAGAATCGCACACGAACTTACTATAGTAACCATCTATGTTATAATTTCTCATCGCAAACAGTTCATCCGAGTGGGCTATTTGCTGCGTATCACACACATCTGGTTTACACGAATTGTTTGTGTTCTTTTGGCTGATGACAAATGCCGCATATCACACACATCTTGTTAAGATGAACCATTTCCATTCTCTTGCCTAATCAAAAACAGTTTGTCTGAGTGAATCGTATGCCGTATATCACACACACCTTGACCTGTTTGACCGTTTCTGTTGCATTCCCTAATAGCACATAGTTCATCGGAGGGAACTGTATGCCGTATATCGCACACACATTGATATGGTTGCCCGTTTATGTTGTTCTTCCTCATCGCAAACAGTTCTGCTGGATCAACCGTATGCCCTTCATCGCACACGCAACTAAAATATGAACCATGTTTGATGCATCCGTCATCGCAAATGTTTTGCACATTTTAGACGGTTCTCTTACACCACCGTTTGAGATTATTGCATCGCACATAGTTTCTCGAAGGGTCTCTGATCGTAGTGTCGCGTTAGCAGCATCTTGCAGTAGTGACAAGATGTAATCAACACTACTAGTCACCCACAGGTACCAATCTGTGGTTCCGGTACAAAGATTGAACACAAGAGATGAACTAGGGTTTTGAGATGAGATGGTGTTGTTGAAGATTGGCCTCCCAAAGATGAGAGGGTTGTTGGTGATGACGATGGCTTCAACCGGGAGGGAAGTTCCTCCGGTGGAGTCGCTCCGCCGAAGGGCAAAAGTGCTCCTGCCCAAGTTCCACCTCGAGACGGCGGCGCTCTGTCCTGAAAGTCCTCTTCTTATTTTTTCTAGGTCAAAAGACCTTATATTCTAGAAGATGGGCACCAGAGGCGGGCTGGGTTGCCCACCACCCAATAGGGCGTGCCTGGGGGACTGGCGCACCTTGGTGTCTTGTGGGCACTTGGAAGCCCCCTCTGGTAGTTTTTTTCTTCAATATTTATTTTATATTCCAAAATAATTATCCGTAAAATTTCAGCTCATTTGAAGATGTGCATAATAGGTATCTCTGGCATAGCTTTTTCAGGTCCAGAATTCCATCTATCGGCATTCTTCCTATTTGTGTAAACCTTGCATATTATGAGAGAAAAGGCATTAGAATTAGTCCATAATGTGTTATCATGCATAAAAGCATTATAAATAACAGTAGGAAAACATGATGCAAAATGGACACATCTACTCCCCCAAGCTTAGACCTCGCTTGTCCTCAAGCAAAACCCGATATCAAAAATCATGTCCACATGTTTAGAGAGAGAGAGGTGTCGCTAAAAACAAAATACGGACATAGTAGCATCATTCTTATTATTATAATAGCAAAAAACTTTATCATATAACTTCTCATGGACAAGTAACAATTCATCACAACATTGAAGTACAAAGTATATTGAAAACAAACAAACTATGCTCCTAGTCAACTTTGCAACTACAATTCATCATATTTTCAGGAAGGGTCTCGTATCGGAGCCTTTTGGCAAGTCCACATACTCAACCATCATTTCATCTTCTATGACTGCTAACACTCACAACATACATATGAGCAAAAAGTTTCAACCAGACACATAGAAAGATAGGGGCTTATAGTTTCACCTCCCAACTTATTCACCTCAAGGGTGATGACAACAATAAGAACTCATGATACAAAAAAATACACTTCCGTGATGATATGCTTTTGTCACAGTAGGTCACGTTTTCTGTCATGCATGTACATCCATGACGATTTTATGACAGAATCAAGATAGTCATACCTGTGTTGTCGTAGAAGTGTTCCATGACATTATCAAAATTATCATCACAAAACTGTCCACTTCCATGATGATAAATCACGCATCATAGAAGTGCTTTCGTCAAGGGTGACCGAAATGTGGCATCCACCGTAACGGTTAGCCGTTAAGCTATCGGGTTCCGGTTTGGATCCGATAACCCGTTAACTGCCCGAACCAATGGGGATTTTCCACATGTAAAATTCTGATTTGCCTTAGTATCCATGTGTCAGCTCCGCGTTGGGACAGGTGTCATCAAGCGAGTGGATGGTATGAGCCTATGGCACGTCGACACGTGGCTCGACCCAACATTGGCCCGTTTAGGTTAAAAGGTCGGGCCTATCAAAATAAGCGGGCCGGCCCATTAGCGGCCTACTTGAGTCAGGCCCATTTACAAGCACGACCCATACAAGTTACACAGAATCGGCCCATCAGAGGCCCATTCTAGATTTGACAATTTCCAGCCCATCATCAGTTCTAGCCCGCTAACGACCCGCTACGTCTTTGGGCCCAATTACGGCCCGAGCTTCTTTCGTCCTGTTAGTAGCCCATCGTCAGTTCTAGCCCGTTAATGGCCCGAAATGTCTTTCGGCCTTTTCTCGGCCCATTCTGCAGTTGGGCCAACTTCTAGCCCATTGTGACTTTAGGCCTTTCCTTGGCCCATTCGATAAACGGGCCAATTCCTAGCCCATTTTGTCTTTTGGCCTATTAATGGCCCGCACAACAGTTGGGCCTTTGACAATGCAACCTAATTTTGGGTCCATTAGCGGCCCACGTTTCGTAGGGCACAATTTCAGCCCGACGCAACTTTTGGCTTGTTAAAAGCCTAGTTTGCAAATTGAGCCTTCTCTAGCCCAAAACACTTTCGGCCTCTTACTAGCCCGTAAATTAAAAGGGACGAGACAAAATTGACATTTATTTCAGCCTACTAGAGGCCGGTGGGCCATTTTCATTAATACGGCCCTATCAAGCTTCCGGCCTGTTAACGGCCTGCTAAGAGCCATTGTTATGGTAGGCCACATCATTTGGGATCCACTAAGTATTAATTTGACCAACCCAATTAAGGCCCGCTTTGACTACACATGTTTGTTCGTTCGTATGGCATCCAGGTAATGTTTGGGCATGTTGGCCCCCGTTTCAATGATATAGCATATTCAAAGAATTATCCTACTCTATACTATCGCCTCTGAAAACATACACTATATAATAAAGAGACTAAGGCATAGAAACTTAGAATAATCCTACACTATACAATAAAGAAATTATAGTTGATTATACCCACTAGGCATTATAGTTCGACACGAGTGATAATAAAGCATACACAAGCAGCAAATTACATACACTGGGAAAATAAAGCTCATACATCATGGACACACATCAACAGAACTTGCCATTTGAACTATAATCTCTTCAGAAAATAGGATTGGCCGGATTCAGATAGCACAAATTTCAGTCTGCAAAATCTCCAATTCCTTCGTGGTTACCTCAGTGTCTTGTTTCATTCTTTTGACGCTTGCATCTAATACCTGCAACTCCAGTCTCAACTTGTTGATTGCATGTTGAGAATCATGTACACGTTGTCTTGCCACCTCTAGTTGATGCTCGAGAACATCAGCACATTCCAATTCCAATCCATAATCATTTGGTAACGGCCATGCCACACTACTCGCAGATCTTTGGGTTAATGTCACTTCATCCTGAAATGTTTCTATAAGTACACATGACTAGGGCAAAAATATAGTTACAACAGTGAAGCGAGCAAGATAGACTACTTTGTACATGGCAAAACAAGACTAACAATAATGTTACATGTCATGAAGCATAAGCAGGTGATATTTTAAAAATTATAAAAATGATAGTCTATGCAGTCCACATACAAAAATCTCTCTTGGTGAGTTGGGGCCAAATCCAAAACACAGACAAGTTACAAATTTAGACCACACGTTGCGTATAAGTAAGCAAGCAGTTGGACATTCTGTAGCTCAATTAAATTCTTAGGGAGCATAATGAATAGCAGAGGGATTCATACAAACCTACTACAACAAGCAAAACTATGCAATCATTAGCCTAGTATAAACTTGATTGTGAGCCTCATGCAGTAATAGTTGGTTAATAGACTTCAAAGCTTCAGGCACACTTCACCAGAGTAATTAAATGACAAGGCCTTTAATTATGTCAACTAATAGTTATACAAGTACCCAACATCAGCCATCATTGTTTGGGAATCTCATTAACTAAGGACAAATAGAGCAATTGAAAAGAGCAATTTTACTATGCTTGAAACAAACAAGAAATTGAACTGTTGAGTTGGCAACATGCATACATGCACGCCTGAAAGTGCAACTATCCCTGGGTGGTTTTGGTAATGATCAATAACATATAGCTCATTGAACTAATGCCATTTCAAGATGAATATTTCAGGAAGCTCAATGATTGTCATGGCATGGATTAGGAATGTGGACCCCTCAAAATGCTAAGGACAAAGGATTGGCTCAAGCTCTAAAGCTCAAGACTCTACATTTTACTTTTAATGATCCAAGATCACATTGAGTCTATAGGAAAAGCCAATACTATTAAAAGGGGATGAGGTGTTGCTTAATGGCTTGCTTGCTCAAATGCTTAGTGATATGCTCCAAAAACCCTCAACCACTTTCTTATATCCACATTTGTCCCAAACCAAAAGTCAAACTCAGCCCCATCGATTTGATCTATCTGACGCCACCGAGTTCATTTGAAATTGCCACTGCCAGAAACCCTAGTTACTTCGGTCTCACCGATAGGGATCTCGGTCTCACCGAGATGGGATTGCAAACTCTCTGTTTCCCTTCGTAACATTTCGGTCTAACCGAGATGAGCGATCGGTCCCACCAAGTTTGCAATGCAAACTCCCTGTTTCCCTTTCGTAACGTTTCGGTCCCACCGAGCTGAGTGAATCAACCCCATCGAGTTTGCCTGACCAACTCTCTGGTTAGCTTATTACCAAAGTCAGTCCCACTGAGTGTGTGTAATCAGTCTCACCGAGATTACGTTATTCCCTAACCCTAAAGAAATCGGTCCCACCGAGTTGACATGTCGGTCCTACCGAAATGCCTAACGGCCACATTAGGAACTAAATCTGTCTGACCGAGTTTTCTTATTCGGTCCCACTGAGTTTGGTAAATTGTGTGTAACGATTAGATTTTTTGTGGAGGCTATATATACCCCTCCACCCTTTATTCATTCGTGAGAAAATCCATCAGAACATGCCTACACTTCCAGCATTCATTTTCTGAGGGAGAACCACCTACTCATGTGTTGAGGCCAAGATATTCCAATCCTACCATATGAATCTTGATCTCTAGCCTTCCCCAAGTTGCTTTCCACTCAAATCATCTTTCCACCAAATCCAATCCTATGAGAGAGAGTTGAGTGTTGGGGAGACTATCATTTGAAGCACAATAGCAAGGAGTTCATCATCAACACACCATCTATTACCTTTTGGAGAGTGGTGTCTCCTAGATTGGTTAGGTGTCACTTGGGAGCCTCCGTCAAGATTGTGGAGTTGAACCAAGGAGTTTGTACGGGCAAGGAGATTGCTTACGTCGTGAAGATCTACCATAGTGAGGCAAGTCCTTCGTGGGCGATGGCCATGGTGGGATAGACAAGGTTGCTTCTTCGTGGACCCTTCATGGGTGGAGCCCTCCATGGACTCGCACAACCGTTACCCTTCGTGGGTTGAAGTCTCCATCAACGTGGATGTATGCTAGCACCATCTATCAGAACCATGCCAAAAATCTCCGTGTCAACATTGCGTTTGCTCCCTCCAAACCCCTCCCCTTTACCTTCATAGGCAATGATTTACATTCCACTGCTATACTCTTAGAATTGCATGTGTAGGTTGATTGCTTGACTTGTGCTATGTTGCTAAACTCTTCGAAGAACTAAAATTGGGAAAAGGCTAGAATTTTATTTGGTCAAGTAGTCTAATCACCCCCTAGACATACTTTCGATCCTACAACGCCTCAATTACATCCATGGCCTAGCTACATTTACTATATAAAGGAACAAGTAATGTAATATTGTTTCCCCCCTATGAAGTATCTTGGCTAGTATATAATTAATATACTAGTAATGATAGGGAGGCTAATGATGTGAATATGCGTTTGGTTATGACATTTATGACATCGACGAATTTACCATGGCAGGAAGCAGTTTCACACTGTTCACTACTATAAGATGTTTTAGATATTTAAAAGTAGACTACATCCATAATGAGTGAACAGACACATTAAAATTTGTTTACATACATCCAATTTACAAAAAAGTTAGAACATCATATAGTAGTGAGCGGAGGGTTTTTCAATCAATGGCCCAACGACTGGGTTACATGTGAAGAACCCTACGCAAGCACAATGTCTGCCAAATAGGATGTCCTGGTAATTGTAATACACTGACTTACCATAACTGGTTGAACAGGCTCAATGCTGCTCCTCCTTATCCTGCAAGGCTCCTTCCTAACATCTTGTACATGGAAATCCTCAATCTTATCTTCATTGCACCCCCTCTGCAAGGTGACACAAACTAGTTACTGGTCTCAAAGATAAATATGCATACTTTCCAGTTTGTGAACAACACAAAATGATGGGTTTATAACAAAACAACACCACATAACGAAACATGCCACATCTCTTGCACACAATAAATGAGCATTTACTATGTGTGCACTGTGTAAAAGCTAGTTATACCTTCAACTGGATCTCCAGGTACTCTTGGAGAGCCTACTTTAGTGTACATCCAAACCTTTATGTCACCTATGAGTTATACAAGCCCCCACTACAGCAACCCTTAGTGTTTAAATCATTGACAAGATCTGTTAGGTCAAGAACAACAAGTAATCAAAGCAAACAGTCCTAGTATGGCTGGCTGATACAAACAAGCAATTGAACAGATGTGTGAGCAAACTTTACATATCAAGAAAAGAAGCATAGAAGGAGGCTTAAAGACCATCACTTGACTGAACCGATTTAAGGGGCATTTAAACATCATGTGCAATGTATGAACTAACATAAACATTGCATATTTCAGATTCTATAATGAAATGCACATGTATTAGGTTATGCCATGTATGATGCCTAAATGTACACTATAGTAGGCAGGAGTGATTCATCATTGCACGCACAATTGAATTGCAGGTTAAGGGCCAGTTCTATTCCATGTTTTCAAAGTTCATTGTCAAAATAAGCCATAAAAGATGTAAAGAAGTCATTTTTGAGTTATGGGCTTGGGCTTAACTTATTTCGCTTTGGAGGGGGTGTTTCGGGTAGAAGCTCACAAAAAATTGAAGGGAAGGGGAATAGTGAAATGACTCTGTTGTCAACCTATATTACACTCAAAATGCCATTGCTCACACCCGCGTCACACATGACCCTCAAGTAAAAACAAACACACAAGCGTTCATTGCCCTGCCCGCTTGCATCTCCTCTCCCCTTTCCCTCTACCTTGATCCCCTGCATGTAGCGCTAGGGTTCCTCGAGTGAGCCGTTGCCACTGGTCCCATCTGGCCTGGTCCTCGACGATGCTTTGTCTAGCTAGGCTACATGGCCGGCGGGTAGGGCCAAATCTCCTCGGCTGCTCCTCCCTCTGGCGCACCCCTCATTCTCATGGTCTCTAGTAGCTGCTCCATTGTGGTCCGTCCAACGCACTACTCCGGCGGGCGCCTCACAACTATGGCCGATGCCCCACTCCGGCAGAAGGCACCTCATCCCCCCTCCCCTCCTCCCAGGCCATGGCCTTGAGGTGCTATTGAAGGATGAGCTCATCCAACAAGGTGAGGATCTCCTTTGATTTTTTGCCAAATTTTCATTCTGATCCGCTATACGATGAATTGCTATGAGCTGCTTCTGTTGATATATGATGCATTGCTATGAGCTGCTCCTGTTGCTGCTATATGATGAATTGCTATTAGCCGCTGCTGCTATATCATGAATTGCTATGAGCTGTTGCTGCTACTATATGATGAGTTGCTATAAGCTGCTCCTGCTATATGATGAATTGCTAGGAGCTGCTCCTCCTGCTGCTATATGATGAATTGCTATGAGCTGCTGCTGGTATATGATGAATTGCTAGCTGCTGCTGCTACTGTATGATGAGTTGCTATGAGCTGCTTCTATATGATGCTTTCAGGTGGTGCTGCTATATGATAATAACCAACCACTTGGACCATCGAATTTCGATAAATAATTGTTCTTCATTCAAATTTAGGTAATGCATTCTTCATTTAAATTAGGCAATGGGATCTCTATGGAAGACATTGACCAAAGTAGATTGTGCCAAGTAGATGGTATCTTTGTATTTGCATTTTGAACAAATATTGATGGTCTATTTTCCTATCATATTAATTACTGCACTGGGTTCAACTTGTGATGTTTGGAAATCAAATTAATTTTCATATGAGCAGCAAAATGACAAAATATAATGCAATCTAGACTTTTCACTGATCATACCACAGATAAGCTGAAAAGGCAGGCAATGAAAAGAACTGGTCGGCTTATTATCTGGAGCTTATATTCAAAGGTGCTTATTTTCTTAGGATAACTTGAAATAACTGTCCCTAAGAAACTTGGCCAATAGAACTGACATAGAAATAACATGTCACGATGATTGCAATGGAGGCCCAATTCTTTTGCCAGATTCTCCCAGAATCTGACCCCTACCCAGATTCTCCCAGAATCTTTGAGCCCCATTTTTTTACAATCCTATCTAGTTAGGGTCTAATTAGTTAGGATTGTAAAACAAAAGGGGGTCAAAGATTCTAGGAGAAGCTAGAGAGGGGCATATTCTGGGAGAATCCTGCAAAAGAACTGGGCCGGAGTGACCTACCATAGCACACTGTATAGGCTCACCGCTGCCTCTCCCTTTTTTGTGATATTCCATGAAATTGCCACATACATCTTGTACTTTTTCATTAAGTAACCCTATCTGCAAGTTGACACGGCTAATTTCAGATATCTCTACATGATAATACATTGCATATCCCTTGCGCATATTTAAACCACCAATTAACGATTGTGTGCGTAGCATAAACTAGCCATGACTCTATGTACTAGACTAGTAGGCACCCTAAGGGAGCCTAATGTAGTGCATTGGAATTCCTACAAGCCACCTACGATTTTGTGTAATGTACTACCTTTGTTCCTAAATATATGTCTTTGTAGAGATTCTGGTATGGACCACATACAGATGTATATAGATGCATTTTCGAGTGTAGATTCACTCATTTTGCTCTGTATGTAGTCTATTGTGACAACCTGGATTTGCCTTCTCTCTTTTTTTGGACTTCCCTCGACTTTGGTTTGGATTTGGAGTTTTGAATCAATTCAAATGGACTTGAACACTTGGGCCTACCCTTTATTTTCACCCAAGTGACCCATCCACCCCTAGCTCAACTTTCTTTCTGTGAAAAAACTCCAAAAATAACCAAGGAATATCTTTCATAAAAGAAAAATATTCATTTTTCTTCCCTGGAAATCAATTCAGAGAAGTATGCTCCAAAGCAACCCTCATTTTTATTGCTCCTAAAATCTTGAGAAAATTCACAAATATTCTTTGAACCCTAGGCCACCACCCTGAGCAAAAATATTGCCTAACTTTTCAGAATATTTTTGCTACAGAAAATCATTTCTATTCTGGATAGATTAGCCACTTTAGACAACAAGTATAATTTTCCTTGATCCGTTGGGGCTGATATTTTCTGAGCTTCATGTCCGTCCTAAGAGAATGCTAAACCCCAAAGCCCAGCCCTTAATTTTTAATAGATCTCTCGCAGTTAACCTCACAAGTTTCTGTCCAGAAACTTGCCAGGAAGAAGCCCACTCGCACAGCTCACCTGTGACCTATCCAAACATATAGAATGACCAAAACCACTAATGACTACATGCCAGACATGAAGTTTGGGCTTAGCTCAGCCTGAGGATAGAGTTCACGCGGTGACCGCGTTCATCCACGGGTGTTGGCATGCGGCTAGCATGCTCTGCGACGCGCCCGCACCTCTGTTGAGCGCGTGCTCGCTTCCCCGACCACCGCACCTTGCCAAACCGCGCCACCATCCTCGTCTCCACCCCCTTAACTCTGCCCTGGTGCTCGCTGACGCCAGAGCTCGCCGCAGCGAGCATGTGCACGCTACGACCAAGCCAACAATGCACCCATGCCCATGTGCTCGTCGCGTACCTGGCTCTTGTGCTCGGCTCCACTCGTCCACAGTTCCCGCGTGAGCCACGACGTCTTCTCCCCCTCTCACTGACGCCATTCGTCGCCGGGTGCCCTTCCAGAGAACCCCGCCTCGGCCTCTCCTATAAATAGACCCCTCCTAAGCTCATTTCTCCTCACCACTGCTCTCACACAACCACCACGACACCGTAGGTAGCCACAGCCCGGCTGGGCAGGCCTCTGGACGCTATCCTCGATGCTGAGCTCACTAGCAACCCCCTTCCTCTTCCCCTCCCAATCCAGAGTCGCTCGAGCTCAACTGATTTCTCCGGCATGTCTCTGGTGAACCTCTGGTGTGCGTTGGTGCTGTTGGAGTTGCTGGACCTTCCCTGCCTCACCGGAATCGCCAACTCCGATGAGCTCCGCCCGCTGCAGCCGCTGGAGACGACCATGCCAACCTCGTCCGACCACCATTACCAAGCCACGGGTACGTGCAGGTGTGCAAGAACCTACACTACCCATTCCCCCATCTCAAATCGGTAGCTGAGCCTCCTCGCCGGAGAGAGCTCCGGTGACTCGCCGCCCTCCTTTGTTTCCCTCTCTCTCCCTTCAAAACTAACAGCAGGGGCCCACTGTCAGCCACTCAGCCGCGCCCGAAGCGGTATAAGTGGTGGCGCGCCGCGGGTTAACGCCTTCGTCGTCACCCCCTGGTTTTCTTTTAGTTCAACTTTAAATCAAATTTTGACCAGAACTTTGACTAGGTGTAACTCCTAAACCACAAGTCCAAATGAGTTGAATCTTTTTGCATTGTGTTCTTACTAAAAAACCCTAGCAGCACACCAACGATGATATTTTTCTCTGCTATCTAGACTTTTTGGTAATTTTTAGAAGTGTTTTTGATATTTTCTTTTTATCATTTGAATTATACTCAGAAGGAGAAGCTTGTCTTGAAGGCATCCAGGAGGAGTGTGAAGCTCCTCTGAACTAAGGCAAGCCACACAAACATTTTCATGGTGTCTTTGCAATGTCCATGATTTTTTCAACTTGAATATATGATGTTTCTTGCATATAATTTTGAAATGAATAATACTTATGTTGGTTATTTTGTCATGAACAAGATGCTTAGTTTACAGAATTTAGTGGTTGAACTAAGTAAGATATAGTATAAGTAGAATTACTATGTGATCTTGTTATGACTATGGTATGATGAGCATCGGTATTATTTTCATTTATGCATGATGAGTTTTATATGGCAAATAATAAACTAAAAATGATGAGTACAAATAACCAGTGAAAAAGATTCAACAAAGTTTAGTGATGATTGGTGCAAGTAGAACTTTTTGATGAGTTGATCTGTTATTTTCAGGTCATATGAGATGCATGTCATATGGTTGCATGAGCAAAGCATATGGTTACTCAAGCATTTTATTTCAAGTTAAACCTGATGTTAGTTGAACTTGAACATAAAGTTGATCGGGTCATGGTGCCACTGAATCGGGCTGACCAGTGCAACCACATTTGCCTTGTTATGGGAAGGCCATTAGTCGGTCCGTTGTCATGCCTCTTGTCAGTGCCTCCAACGAGGAAAGGTTATGGTCGTGCATTACCCTAGCCCGGTAAGCAGACATAACCTTGTGTGCCCATTGTTGTTGAGATGGTACCTTGTCCCCATTTGGGACTGTTTTGTTTTGCCACGACGGTGGCCGTTTTGCCTTTGGTAAGCACGGGGCCACCCATGACTTAGCCCAATGGGGAGTTAGTTGGAGTGGCCAAAAGAGTGTTATGGCAATGGGAGAGTTCTATCGGAATGCCGTTGGTCCACCCGAATGGGAGTGCGAGGACATGAGTTCCGTGGTGTGGGTACAGTGCGCTACCTCTGCATAGTGTATTAAATCTATCGATAGCCACGCCCGCGGATAAGGGCCCAGTTCGTAAGTAAGTCACACCATGGATCAACTTTTATAAAGTAATCTTGCACACTAAGTTATTTGTATTGCACTGGTTGAATCATGATGATGTCAGTGAGACTGACCGTTATGGTTCCGTTTGTGATCCATGAATGATCACCGTCTGGTTTTTTTGACTATGTACTGCAAGGCAACAACCTCACAGTCTTTTATTAAAACACAGAGCCAAGGAGTACAAAGTTACAAAGTTAAGAGAGATGAGGAGAGAGTAATACTTACAAAAGAAGTGGTTAGGGTAAGGAAGCTATCCAAGAGATTAGACTATTCCTATATTTACATTTGATTCTATGAGCTAAAAGAGAGATGTCATGCAAAATGATAATTGAGTGCCGTTAGTGTTTGCATTTGGATGCTGCATTACATGCATTAGATTTAATGTTATTTCTAACCGGTTAGTGGTTGTGAGTGTAGATGGCTCTGGTGCCATATCCGTGCCACTTGGAGCTGATGCCATACACTTCACCGCATCTCCTTTGTAACATATGGCGTCGACTGTACCTCATGGTGACGACCCTACATATCGGGTGTATCGGGAGCGTCTAGCCGACTCTGTGTATGAGTATCATGTCGTGGTTTCTCTGCGCACCAGTTCGTCATCAGGCTCTTCACTCGTACCTCTCGGAGCGGTTATGCATCCACCGCCGCTCAGGCTGTCTAGTTTGTTGCGTTCGAGTTTCTTGTTGAGTTACACTATACCGAGGTTCGGATGCAGAATCACCCAGGCTTTTGCTACTACCCATCTGTGCACGATGATGGTCATGTTCGCTTTCCTGTCATTGATCCAGCGTCTGATAGTGAAACTAGCCACCTTTCTTGATATATCACTGCTAGTTATCTTCTGATTCACGAGCTAGCTCGAGAGCTGACTCGTGCTCGTACTGCTTTAGCCACCGCTAGATCCTACCCTACTCCACCTTCTATGGGATTTACTCCTTATATTGTGCCCAGTTCTAGCTCGCCTATTTCCTCGGTTACTCCCCCGAGTAGCTCGGGCACCTCGACTGGAACCCACACAGTGCTCCTGCTGAGTGGGTGTCTCTTCTTGCTACCCCCGCAGCTCCCATGATCCCTTATCATCCCGCGCCTACCTCTAAGGGAGAGCCCTCGAGGCAGCGTCGTCGTGTTACTTTTAACCCGGAGGTCTCGGTTAATGTCGTCAGTTCAGGATCTGGGTCTGACTCAAGAGAGGATCCAGCAGCACCGGCAGAGTCCTAGAGCATCTAGTATCCGTAGTGGTCATGTGATGTACGGATGTAACTGAATGAGCCATGATGCATCGTTGCATGTATGCGAGTAGTCACACCCGTCATGACGTCTACATTTCATGTACGAGTCTATGTATAATTATGTTGGAACTTTTTACTCTTTGCTGTGTTTCTTGATTTTTTTCGTTTTGCTCTTTCGGGTTTGTCGCTGGCTTTTCTTCCCATCTTTGGATGTTGCTCATGGCGGCTGCTTTTATTGGAAAAAATAAATAGTAGGATGACGCGGGAGTCAGCAACCTGCAGGCTTGTGAGGATGTCCCTGTTTGTCGCTCAGCAAGACAGGCATGGCACTCTCCCGAGCCATATCCGCAACCACTGCCTCCACCACCAAATCCACCCTCCACTGAACAAATTATGCACATGTTTGAAGAAAGAAGGAATAATGATATGATTGAGCTGTTAAAAAGTGTGCAAGCTATGGTTGGGCAGAATGGGAATCAAAATGGCCATCACTCCAAGCTGTCAGATTTTCAAAGGACTAAGCCTCCCAGTTTCAGTCAAGTGGTTAACCCTTTGTAAGCAGATGATTGTTTACAAACTATTGAGAAGAAGCTTGAAATTTCTCGTACTAAAGAAGTTGACAAGGTTCTGTTCGCGACCCACTATCTTGAAGGGGCCACTGCTATATGGTGGGATAATGCTAAAGCTATGTGGCCTGTGGGCAAAGAAATCACTTGGACTAATTTCAAGGACCAATTCCGCAAGTACCATATTCCAGTTGGTATCAAGGTCAAGCAACACGAATTCCTCAGTCTCACTCAATGAAATCTGTCAGTAAGTGAATATTTGCACAAATTCAACCATCTGGCCCATTATTCTCTCTATGATGTGGCCACGGAAGAAAGGAAGATCGACAGGTTCCTTGGAGGATTAAATCAACACCTCAGGAGTGCTCTCTGCATGCTTGACTTTCCAGATTTCCATTCTCTAGTAAACAAGGCCCTCATCGCAGAAAGGGACTACAAGACTGTGCATGACAACCGACCCGCAAATAATGACCACAAGCATAAATTCGAGCCTAAGAAGGACGAGCAGCCGGTGTAGAAGGCCCGTACCTGGCAGCAGACTCAAGTAGAGTACAAACCAAATTGGCAGCATAATGTGAACAAGACCACTACCCAAGTCAAAAATGTCGTGACCAGTCCAGTGCGTGAAGAGTGTCAGCACAGCAACTCCTGCTTTAATTGTGGACAAACCGGACATTATGCCAGATAGTGTCCCAAGAAGTCAAATGCCCCATTCCGGCCGCAAGTCAACCACATGGGGCCATATCCTGCCCAGAAGACCGTTGAAGGGCAAGTTCATCACCTTTCCGCAGATGAAGCCCAGGAAAACCCCAAAGTCATCATTGGTATGTTTCCTGTTAATGACATACCCGCAATAATTTTATTTGACTCTGGGGCTTCCCACTCTTTTCTTTCTCAGAGTTTTGTTTCCCAAAAAAATTTCCTTGCTCGCTTTTCGGAAGAAAGTATGATGGTTCTATCCCTGGGATCCATGCTCAAAAGCAATCTGGTCTGTCGAAATTTGGAAATTGATACCAAGAGGGTCCATTTTCCAACTGCTTTGATAGTCATCAAGTCTACCAAGTTGGATGTTATTTTTGGAATGAATTGGTTGACCCAATATCAAGTGTGCATCGACTGTGCGACCCGAGAAGTCACCTTGACAAGTTAGGAAGGGCGATCCATAAAATTCTATGCCCGCAGAAGTATACCCAAAAGGGAACTGGTCTTCACAGCTGTAGCCGAAGAATTGAATTTGATTCTTGTGGTTAGTGAATTTCCTGATGTATATTCCCTGAGGAATTACCTTGAATGCCTTCAGACCGAGAGCTTGAGTTTGCAATTGATCTTGTGAACGGGACCGACCATTATACAAAAAGTATTATCGAATGCCTTCATCCAAAATCATGGAATTAAAGAAATAGCTTGATGAGATGCTGCAGAAAGGATATATCCGCCCAAGCTCGTCACCATGGGGATCACCTGCAATATTTGTGGACAAGAAAGACGACAGTCTCAGAATGTGCATGGACTACCATCGATTTTGAACGATGCCGCCATCAAGAACAAATACCCGCTGCCGAGGATTGATGATTTGTTCGATCAACTCAGTGGGGCAAAAGTATTTTCTAAGATTGATTTAAGGACCAGATACCATCAGCTCAAGATTAAGAAGGAAGATATCCATAAGACCGCGTTCACTACCCGTTACGGTCTCTATGAATATACGGTGATGTCTTTCGGTCTCACAAATGCCCCTGCCTTTTTCATGCATATGATGAATAAGGTATTCATGGATTTCTTGGATAAGTTTGTGGTGGTTTTCATCGATGACATTCTCATATACTCTAAAAGTGATGAAGAGCACAAGGAACACCTCCGAGCAGTCTTGCAGAGACTCCGTGACCATCAGTTATATTGAAAATTTAGCAAGTATGAGTTTTGGCTCAAGAAAGTCGGATTTTTGGGACATGTTCTGTCAGCAGAAGGCATAGCCGTGGATCCCAGCAAAGTGAAAGACGTGCTTGATTGGGCAGCACCCAGACTGCATCCAAAATTCAGAGTTTTCTTAGATTAGCCGAATATTACCGCCGGTTCATAAAAGGATTTTCCAAGATTGCCAAGCCAATGACAGAGCTCCTCAAGAAAGATAAGAACTTTGAATCGACCGAGGACTGTGAGAAGAGCTTTAACGAGCTAAAAACCAGATTAACATCAGCACCAGTGCTGACTCTCCCAGACATTTACCGCAGCTTTGATGTGTATAGTGATGCCTCCATAAAAGTTATTGGATGCGTACTCATGCAAGATGCAAGGTGGTAGCCTACGCATCTCGCCAGCTATGACCCCACGAAGGGAGTTACCCCACACATGATTTGGAATTGGCCGCTGTTGTGCACTCTCTAAAGATTTGGAGACATTACCTCATTGGAAAAAGATGTCAAATATTTACAGACCACAAGAGTCTCAAATATATATTTACTCAGCCAGACTCACACCTTCGACAGCGAAGATGGCTCGAGTTGGTCAAGGACTATGATCTAGGAATAAATTACCATCCGGGAGAAGCTAACATAGTTGCGGATGCCCTCAGTCGCAAGCCTGCCAGTTTAAATGTCATGATGGAGTCGTTGCCTCTTGAACTCCAACAAGAGATTGCTCAGCTTAACTTGGTAATTGTAAACGCCGGCCTTGCAAATATTTTGGAAGTAACTCCTACTCTCGAGGATGAGATTCGCATGGCCCAGGCTGACAACAAAATTCTACAAGGACATCTCATACGTCTGCAAAAGGGCAAGACTCAGGATTTCTCTAAGGACGCGCAGGGTACACTCAGGTTTCAAGGACGGATATGCGTACCCGAGCAAGCAGACTTGCGAAAGAAGATTTTGGCAGAAGCACATGAATTCTCATATTAGATACACCCTGGAGGTACTAAAATGTATGAAGACCTTCGACAGGTATTTTGGTGGGATGGAATGAAAAAGGACATCATATATTTTGTCACTTGTTGTGACATATGCAACAAAGTAAAGGCGGAACACCAGAAACCCACCGGACTTCTCCAACCTCTACCCATCTCGCAATGGAAATGGGGTGATGTCTGCATGGACTTTGTCACCGATCTACCCAGGACTCACCGAGGCAATGATGTTGTATGGGTCATAGTGGACACACTGACTCAAGTGGCTCATTTTATTCCCATCCGCACCACATATCACGCTGATCAACTTGCACAATTATATGTGTCCCGAATTGTCAGTTTGCATGGAGTGCCAAGAACAATCACTTGAGACCGAGGTTCACTCTTTACATCTGCATTCTGGTCTCGACTCCATCAAGCTTTGGGGACCACCCTCAGATACCGCACGACCTATCACCCACAGACAAACGGTCAGACTGAGCTGGTAAATCAAATTCTTGAAGACATGCTTCGAGCATGTGCTTTAGCGCATGGACCCAAGTGGGAAGATTGTCTGCCATATGTCGAATTCTCATACAACAACAGTTTCCAAACCAGTCTAAAGATGTCACCATATGAAGCTTTGTATGGCCGTAAGTACCGCACTCCATTAAACTGGTCTCAAACCGAAGACAGTCGTATCTTCGGAACTGATTTAATATTGGAGGCAGAGAAACAAGTCAAGGAAATTCAAGATAGACTGCAGTTGGCTAAGTCACAACAAAAGAGTTATTATGATGCCAAGCACCGGCAAGTTAGTTTTGAGATTGGAGAACATGTGTATCTTTGAGTCACAACTATGAAGGCAATCAAGCGATTTTAGACCCGAGGCAAATTGGCACCAAGTTATATTGGTCCGTTCCCAGTCATGACCAGAGTTGGCACAGTTGCTTATCAGTTGGAATTGCCACCGGAATTGTCAGAAGTACACAACATGTTCCACGTCTCACAGCTGAGAAGGTGTATTTCACCACCTGGGAAAAGGACTAGTATGTCAGAAATTGAGCTTGCCAAGGATCTAACCTATGAGGAGAGACCGTTCAGAATTTCGGATGAGGTAGAAAGGGTCACACGCAGTAAGGAGATCAAGTTTTATAAGGTTCAGTGGGAGCATCACACCGAGGAAGAAGTGGCATGGGAAAGAGAGGAATTTTTAAGGACAACCTATCCAGAATTGTTTTCCCAAGCAACTGAATCTCGAGGATGAGATTCATCCTAAGTGGGGGAGGTTTGTGACAGCCTGGATTTGCCTTCTCTCTTTTTCCGGACTTCCTGTTGCCTTTACTTTGGATTTGGAGTTTTGAATCAATTCAAATGGACTTGAACACTTGGGCCTACCCTTGATTTTCACCCAAGTGACCCATCCACCCCTAGCTCAACTTTCTTTCTCTGAAAAAACTCCAAAAATAACCCATGGAATAGTTTTCATAAAAGAAAAATATTCAATTTCTTCCCTGAAAAACACTTCAGAGAAGTATGCTCCAAAGCAACCCTCATTTTTATTGCTCCTAAAATCCTGAGAAAAGTCAAAAATATTCTTTGAACCCAAGGGCACCTCCCTGAGCAAAAATATTGCATAACTTTTTGGAATATTTTTGCTACAGAAAATCATTTATGTTCTGGACAGATTAGCCACTTTACACAGCAAGTATAATTTTCCTTGATCCTTTGGGGCAGATCTTTTCTGAGCTTCATTACCTTCCTAAGAGAATGCTAAACCCCAAAGACCAGCCCTTCAATTTTAATAGATCTCTCGCAGTTAACCTCACAAGTTTTTGTCCAGAAACTTGCCAGCAAGAAGCCCACTCGCACAGCTCACCTGTGACCCATCCAAACACATAGAACGACCAAAACCACTAAGGACTACACGCCAGACATGAAGTTTGCGCTTAGCTCAGCCTAAGGTTAGAGTTCACGCGGTGACCGCGTTTGTCCAGGGGTGTTGGCATGCAGCCAGCGCGCTCTGCTACGCGCCCACGCCTCTGTTGAGCGCGTGCTCGCTTCCCCGGCCACCGCACATTGCCAAACTGCGCCAGCATCCTCCTCTCCACTCCCTTAACTCTGCCCTGGCGCTCGCTGACGCCGGAGCTCGCCGCAGCAAGCACGAGCACGGTGCGGCCAAGCCAACAGTGCGCCCGTACCCCTGCGCTTGTTGCGTACCTGGCTCCTGTGCTCGGCTCCACTCGTCCACAGTTCCCGCGTGAGCCATGACGTCTTCTCCCCTCTCACTGACACCATTCGTCGCAGGGCGCCCTTCCAGAGAACTCCAGCGAGCCCTCGATCCCCGCCTCAGCCTCGCCTATAAATAGACCCCTCCCGAGCTCATTTCTCCTCACCACTGCTCTCACACAACCACCACGACACCATAGGTTGCCGTAGCCCGGTCGGGCAGACCTCTGGCCGCCGTCCCTGACGCCGAGCTCACCGGTGATCCCCTTCCTCCGCCCCTCCCTCTCCAGAGCCACTCGAGCTCAACTGACTTCTCCGACGTGTCTCTGGTGAACCTCTGGTGTGCGCTGGTGCAGTTGGAGTTGCTGGACCGGCCCTGCCTCGCCGGAATCGCCAACTCCGATGAGCTCCGCTGCTGCAGCCACTGGAGACGACCACGCCGACCTTGTCCGACCACCGTTATCCAAGCCATGGATATGTGCAGGTGCGCAAGAACCTCCGCTACCCATTCCCCACTCTCAAATCGGCAGCCAAGCCCTCCTCGCCGGAGAGAGCTCCGACGACTCGCTGCCCTCCTCTGCTTCCCTCTCTCTCCCTTCAAATCTGACAGCAGGGGCCCACTGTCAGCCACTCAGCCGTGCCCGAAGCAGTATAAGTGGTGGCGCCCCGTGGGTTTATGCCTTCGACGTCACCCCCTGGTTTTCTTTTATTTCAAATTTAAATCAAATTTTGACTAGAACTTTGACTAGTTGTAACTCCTAAACCACAAGTCCAAATGAGTTGATTCATTTTGCATTGTGTTCTTACTGGAAAACCCTAGCAACATACCCAAGATGAGATTTTTATCTGCTCTCTAGATTTTCTGGTAATTTTCAGAAGTGTTTTTGATAAAAAAATTTGTCATTTGAATTATTTTCAGAAGGAGAAGCTTGTCTTGAAGGCATCCAGGAGGAGTGTGAAGCTCCTCTGAACTAATGCAAGCCACACAAACATTTTCATGGTGTCTTTGCAATATCCATGATTTTTCCAACTTGAATATTTGATGTTTCTTGCATATAGTTATTAAATGAATAATACTTATGTTGGTTATTTTGTCATGAGCAAGATGCTTAATTTACAGAATTTAGTGCTTGAACTAAGTGAGATATAGTATAAGTAGAATTACTATGTGATCTTGCTATGAGTATGGTATGATGAGCATCGGTATTATTTTCATTTATGCATGATGAGTTTTATATGGCAAATAAGAAACTAAAAATGATGAGTACAAATAACCAGTGAAAAAGATTCAACAAAGTTTAGTGATGATTGGTGCAAGTAGAACTTTTTGATGAGTTGATCTATTATTTTCAAGAGATATGAGATGCATCTCATAGGGTTGCATGAGCACCGCATATGGTGACTCAAGCATTTTATTTCAAGTTAAACTTAATGTTAATTGAACTTGAACATAAAGTCAATCGGGTCATGGTGCCACTGAATCGGGCTGACCAGTGTAACCACATTTGCCTTGTTATGGGAAGGCCATTAATCGGTCCGTTGTCATGCCTCTTGTCGGTGCCTCCAATGAGGGAAGGTTATGGTCGTGCGTTACCCTGGCCCGATAAGCAGATATAACCTTGTGTGCCCATTGTTGTTGATATGGTACATTGTCCCCATTTGGGACCGTTTTGTTTTGCCACGACGGTGGCCATTTTGCCTTTGGTAGGCACGGGGACACCCATGACTTAGCCCAGTGGGGAGTTAGTCGGAGTGGCCGAAAGATGTCATGGCAATGGGAGAGTTCTGTCGAAATGCCGTTGGTCCACCCGAATAGGAGTGTGAGGGCATGGGTTCCATGGTGTGGGTACAGTGCCCTACCTCTGTAGAGTGTATTAAATCTATCGATAGTCGCGCCCGCGGATAAGGGCCCAGTTCATAAGTAAGTCACGCCATGGATCAACTTTTTGTAAAGTAATCTTGCACACTAAGTTATTTGCATTGCACTGGTTGTATCATGATGATGTTAATGAGACTGACCATTATGGTTCCGTTTGTGATCCGCGAATGATTACCGTCTGGTTGCAAGGCAACCCGTTGGTAAGAGAGTCCGAGAGACTCGGTGCACAAGATTGGATGCATGGCATGAGAAGCATGTTGTTGTTTGCTTTTAACTTGATTAAATGTCATGATATTGTTTGTCATTATGTTTATGCTTGTTGTGAGCTTGCAAGTACATTCAATGTACTGACCTGGAGTGCTATGCCAGATTTTAGGAAAGTCTAACTGGATCAGAGTGCTGCCGTGTCTAGATCGTGTCCGCATCGGTGTCCCTGTGCTATGGAGTCCCGCTTCGTCGTGATTCCGCTGCCGCATAGTTGTTGTGATCGAGGCCCCTTTATGTTCACTACATAATGTACATATTGTGCAGCCACACCGAGTGTGCCGCTTGGCCTCGCTACTTGATGTAATATCACACTATGCTTCCGCTAGTATCAATAAAGTGGTTGTTTTCTGTACAAAGATGTTGTGTATTTCCAGAAGACGTGATCTCTGGGTTGGCAATGCAAGGTAAACCGGTTTCTCTAAGCCGGGGTGCCACATCTATAGTGGAATCTCTAGAAAGACTTATATTTAGGAACGGAGGGAGTGTCATGTATGACATCTACATCTCTAATTTAGCAGCCAGTAGTGGAAATCATTGTCTGCACATAGGGATTACTGGCCGAAAATCCTAGCAAAGAATGCTGGCAGGCACACAACAATACAAGAGATAGAGAGACACACACACTTACAAGATCATAGCAATGCCTCAGTCCAGGATTTTGGTTGGCCAAGCTGTTAGATCCAGAAGAAACATCATCCTTGTAGTTTTTTCCAGCTGCATAACATGTAACAGCGACCTGTTAGTATATTTGAAGTACATCAGGTAGGTAATGCTGGAAGGGTTTAAAGGTGACAAGTACGTAGGTCATGGTGGGTGCTTGGCATCTTGCCAGACGGTGGGAATCATGTTAGAAATGTCAAGGGAGATGATGCTGTGCTGGCTGTCGGGGTTCGGTAAGGAGATCTAGAACTGTCGAGTAGGGTGTTTGTGGAGTGGCTCTAGTAGGGCGGACTATAGTGTGGACGAAGCGGATCTGAGGCCATGGACGAGGGTGTCGGTGAAGCTGCTCCGGTGGTTAGGTTCAGGATGGTGTCAACGATGCGGATCTGCGGCCGTGGACGGGGAGTCAGAAGCTGCTCCGGTAGGTTGGACGAGGGTGCGATGAAGCGGATCTGTGGCCGTGGACTTGTGCATTGGCAAAGCGGCCCCGGTAGGGTTGAGAATGGTATAGGCGAAGCTACTCCTGTAGGGTTGAGGATGGTGTCAGCGAAGTAGCTCCGGTAGGGTTGAGGAAGGTGTCGGCGAAGAGGATCAGAGGCCGTCAACCGGGGCGTCGGTGGGGCGGCTCCGGGGGTGTGGATGTGGGGAGTACGAAGGAGCCGCTGTAGATGCACTACGGTTGATGAGAGTACCGGCGAAGCAGATCTGGCGCCGTGCACAAGGCCGACACTGAATGGGCTGTGGTACAGTGGTGGATGAGCAATCTACTTGTTTCTAAGGGAGGTGGGAGGGGTAGATGCGGACGCAGAAGCAGATCTGGCGAGGTGGACGCCGCTGGCAGTGAATGAGCTCTGGTATGCCAGTGGATGAGTAGTCTAGGGTTTCAAGAGGGGAGGGGTAGAAAGGCCGATGAAGTATGGACGACGTGGTGTAAGATGCTCTGCTGTTGTGGAGTTAGTCATTTTTGCAGGAGGGGGAGAACAAATGGGGGTGCCATGTGGTGGGGGGAACTGGAAGTTACCAAAGCAACCCCAACCTATTATGTAAATGAGGGTCGTATTGTAACTATTGTTCTCCATTCACCAAGGACAAAAGGGGAATTTTGCATGCTAAAGACTAGGTGGAGGAAATTTTAGAAGGAGGCGGGAGATTTTGCCGCTCGCGAGATCGTTCATATCCAATTTCAACTAATTTTGGACAATGCTAGCGGGAAGATCATGCGAGACTATGTACATGGGGCACACGTCAGCAGTTAATAACTGGTATGAAGTCCACCCCAGAAAAAAGACAATAACTCGGGATGATGCACCGATAACTTGGACGTTCACACGAGCGCGGCCAATCGTACGTGTGTAGAGGTGCGTTCACAAAAAAGGATCAAACACTCAACCTATGTATTTCTCGTGTAAATATATAATTTAGTGCCATTGGTTATTTACTTTAAACATAATGCATTGACGTGTTATTGTAGCGGCGCACAAAAAGAAATGGATATTGTAGTCCCACAAAAGAATGGATATTGTAGTCCGCTACTTAAAAGTGTTACCTCATATGATTACATAGCCTCCATTTCATAAACTGCATACCCATTGAATTCATATATGAATATTACATATATTACTCATAATAGAATCTTAAATCCTCCAAGACTAATGAATTTGAATGCAAGACTAACAATGGTGCATGTACATGATAGCTATAGTGGTTGTTCGAAGAAACATCATTGTAATGTTGGCATGCACAATTGAAAAGGATTATTCGGAAAAAAAATGTGATATGTGAGTGCCCAATCTTTATAGCGTTGAATCGATATTGTATATTTGGCCATGATACGAAGTAGATATTGATTTGTGTTCAAGTGATGCATGTCCATGATTGCTAGATAGTGATACATGACTGAATTGTGCAATCTCTCTCACACGCATACATATCTTATTTCTCCGTGGGCATCGGAATCACACATGTGCACTTCGTGTATTTCTCTCCCTCCGTCAAGGTTAGAATTCGTCTTTCTACCCCGTCCTACAAGTCTCTCACACATAAACACACACGTTCTCTCTGTCGAACACACCCACCCCTTTAATTCCGCCCACCCACCGCCACTAATGTCTCAAAGTATAATTATGTCTCGCACACATATGCCTAAGGTTAACTCGAGTCTCGGAACCATATGAATACATACAACGGGATTCCAGTAGGGCACCTTTTTTTAGATTTCTCCCTCTCTCTCTCTCTCTCACACACACACACACTACCCGAAATCGAAGGAGTAGGGTGGCACCTCGATCTTGATAGTAATCTATCTACTGGCTTCTCTCTCAAACACACACACACACACACACACTCGCTAGTTGTGCCTCTATGCCTATCGCGCTCACACACTCGATATGTCTTTCTCTCCCTCCCCCTCTCCACCCCCCAACAATGACAACAGAAGGGTGACAACTCGATCTTGATCTTAATCT
>NC_041381.1:405538463-405581167 GCF_002162155.2 Triticum dicoccoides | reverse complement strand
CACACACACACACACACACACACACTAGTTGTGTCTCTGTGCCTTGCTCACACACACTCAGTACGGCTTTCTCTCCGTAGCCCCCTTGATATGTAGACTTCTCGCGCGCGCACAACTGTAGTGACGATGACGCTGAACCCAGTGTGCCTTGTTTTTACCGGCCTCATGAGATAGTTTCACTCTGTTTTCTGTTAATTAACATGGCAACCTTTTCTTTATTACTACTAGTGAATTTGGGATCACTCGGGCAGACATAAAATATATCACTTCAACCCAATTATTGCAGTAACTATTTAAAAAGAAACTAGCAAGATGCCCGTGCATTGCACGACACATAAAGATGCATTTGTATGAGTAGTTTATCTTGTGAGAGAAAAGGATGAATGAGGGAAGGCCTTATTTGCAAATGTGGAGAGGGTTGTGGGTATCTTTTTGCAAAATTGCCATAGTTCCTTCCTATCCGTCAGATATAAATCAGACGGCCTATATTGCAGGATGGCAGGCACACCATCATCACCAACTCTGTTTTCTACTCCCTCTGTTCCTAAATATTTATCTTTTTAGAGATTTCAACAAGTGACTACATATGAAGCAAAATGAGTGAATCTATCCGTATGTGGTAGTCCATTTGAAATCTGAAAAAGACAAATATTTAGGAACAAAGGGAGTATAAGAGTAGACATAGATATACATCTCTAGCATCGTCCACAACGAACATCTGCTGGACTGGTTAGCGCCGGATGCTCGCAACATGATGACCTGAGTTCGAATTATGTCTTTAACTTTAGATTATTATATTATATATTTTTTAATATACACTTCTTTCGCTACTGTACTGGCAGTGGAACCCACAGAGTGCTTAGAATACAAGATTAAGGATGGATTTGTTTCTTTTTAACTTTTTGTATGAAGCTGTAGCCACCCTCCAAGTCATGTACACTATACATGCAATTAACTTTTTATAGAGGGAGAATCACACACACAATTAACTCAAATGGATTTTTTCCTCACCTACACATAGCTTTGGTCGTATATGACTTTGCTAGTTGCCGGTGTTTTTTTTGTGCATGGGTATTGGCTGTGTGCATCCTAGCTATGCAGAGGCCGGGTGTGTGCTCATAGTGCTTGTATCCGCTTGATGCTTCATTTTGAGTCAATAAAATCCACCCTTTATCGAATATTTTAACTCAAATGGATTGGATGTGACTCTATTATTTCCAGCATAAGAGGATCTCCGACGGCAGCCGACAAATTTCCTCCCGCTTCCTTCCGCGGAGGACGACATCCAACGCCATCGACATACATTTTCACAACCTAACGAACCAGAGGAAATTCTTGCAAACACGGATTGATTTCATATAAGCATGAAGGATTTCTTATAAAAAATCCGGATCTTCATATAAACATGACAAATGTCATTACATTTACATGAACTAAGCCATGTTGATCTGGCTCTCGTGGTATAATTAATACCTAATCTAAATGGCCGCCCGCGGATCCCGTTGTCTTCCTCATGTCCGATAGACACTTGCGGGGTCGACGAAGGTCCTCGGAAGAGATGAAGCGACAAAGAAACCACCTGTATACGCAGTCATCGCCTCGGTGGTGGCCTTCATGGGACCCAAGTGGCGGCAGCCTCCCGTGTTCTACTACTCCTCGACGATGGCGGCGGACACGGAGAAGCTTGTCACCGACTCATCACTCTCCGCACACCCGGCTTCTGTCTCTGCCTGCATGGCGCTGCCGCAGGCATGGGAGGCGTTCCCACAGACATGGGAGGCGCGGGCACCGCAGACACTAGTGGCGCAGTACGACGCGGTAGCGATGACATCCGTGCCGCCATGCTCACCACCGTGCCGGTGTGGAGCAACTCTCCACTCCTCATCGAGCTAAACTAGAGTGGCGAGTTGCTGAACCACGTGCCGGCTTGGGGCGACAACTGGCTCCGTCGGGCCAAGCGAGGTAGGTGAAGCACCGAGCGGCCTCGCTCATATCCAGAGGGCTCGGCGGGCCTCCCACCCGAGTAGTATACCGGAGAACGGCTCCTCGGAAGCCATCGAAAGAGTGGAGAAAATGGTGAAGGAGGAGATGGGGGAGCGGCCGAGGGGTGCGATTATTGCCCGATGTCTGGCCTCGTTTAAACAGAGGGCGGACGGTAGTAGCTTAGCTTACGTCTGGCCTCGTTTAAACTGAGGGCGGATGGGAGGAGCTCGATCGGTGTTGCGTTTAATTCTAGCCCGCCCATGAATGGAGGTGTGGTCGGAGTAGGTTTCTTGGTTTGCATGCGGGTTTAACGGAGGCATTTGATGGAAGCGAGGAGACGTGTTCAGCTTGGCATGCAGTGAGTGGCACAATACTATTTGATTTGACAGCTACTAGTAAATCAGGACAGTTCCCGATATGGCTTTAATGCAGACAAGGGAGAGGGTAGCGGTTATCGAAATGTTGAACGGCCAATGATGCATCCTAAATGCACGAGGGAAGTAATGGGAGGAGGACGGGGAAAAGAGGCAGCATGCTGTGAATGCTATGCAGATTTCACTCATATAAAGGCGCCCCTCCACTCCAATGCATCTACCACATTGTACGCACCTAAGCACCTACACTAAGCACAAAAGTGCTCACTCCAGACCCATGGTGGCGATGCACGCGAGAGGCCAGCGGCTGTGCCAGATGGTCCATGATGCCGGCCTGCGGCATAGCACCGAGGATCATCTCCAGATGGTGTTGGCGACCAGCTGGTTCATGGCCATCATCGATGCCAGCTAAAACTCTCAGTTGGACCAGATGATCGCTGCCACCATCAACAAGTTGACCATCGTCAAGAAGCTCGTGGACGACATCGCCATACTCCTCCAGCCCATGCGGCCGGGCTCCTCATCGCCTGCCACCCGAATCGGCCTCTATGGCTAGAACCTCTTTCAAGCACTGGTGGCCCTACGACTGCCCGCCGACGCAACAAGGAATGTCCACCTGGAGGTCGCGCTCACCGCGAGGCGCCTTGCCCTGCAAGAATTTGTCGACCTACACATCCACATGTACGAGGAAGTCGTGTACATAGGTAGTACCTACAAGGCCGGTGAGGACGCTATGACATTAGCCTTCGTCAACCGGCTGGAAGCCTTGGATGCCTTTGTTGAGAAGCACCTTGACCTCGCCACAAAAGTCGTTGCTCCTAAGCTGCCGGTCGGTGGCCAGGCGCAGGAGGAGGTCGTACATTGATGGATGCATCTTTCTTCTTGCATCCTATAACCACCACTGCGGTTGCATCATCATGGCCTTAATTCTTATTGTGCTATTGCATTCTCGTTCTAGTCAATACAGACATGTGTGATCCCTTTGCTCACATTTGGAGGCAATTATATGCATCACTGTAACTAGTACTCCATCCATCAATTTAGAAGTTGTGCTTACCTTTTCCATCAAGTTCGTAATTTATGGTCGATGCTTGACCCGACCTATGAACTACTCCTAAATTCAAAAACTGAGGCTGAACCTATAAATTCAAAACTACTCGTGCAACACACCTATCATGTTCTCAAGTTCAAAACGAGAAACTGGAACACATACATGAAGCATGTCCCTTCCCTGTCGCATACCACACTGTCGTTCCGCCCCCCGGTAAATGCGCATTGGCTAGGCTTTATATCACTACAACATGTGGGACCGCATGTGACCAAACCGACGATGCGCCAACCTAGCTACTACCCTTCTTATCTGGTGGGAAAAGTCCCGCCCTAGCGTTTCCAGTCATTATTTCTATCTATTGATCGTGCCAAGGAGCAGAACCAAATGTTACAATTTATACATGTTTCTGTACTCCCATAAAAGACTCGGTTAGTGATGGTGGTGTGTCTACCATCCGTCATTCTGACCATTAGATCTACATCTAACGGCTGTGAGGTAAGTTGTGGCATTTTTTCAACAATAGCCCACTTCTTTGCTCCAATGTGTAGAAAACCCCTTGTTATCTTGAAAGCAACCACATCCCTCATTCACCTCCTCAAAACATCCTGAGAAATATATTTTGAGTGAAAAGTAATATATTTTTAGTAGTATATATGTATATATAAAAAAGAGTGTTTTCTTTTAAGTGTGTGAACAAGTACTATTCTACTTTGGATGCGTTGCAATGCACGGGCACATTGCTAGTAAAAGGAAATGGCTTATCGCGTTCGCGTTGCAACCCCACACGCCCAGAACACGGGAGTACTCCACGACCCGTCCAACACACCACATACCTAGGGAAGGTGTGTTGCCTAGAATCTTCACTTTGATGTGGAACCTTAGTTGAGCAAACCGACTATCGGCAAACCGCACCCCACCCACCGCATTGGAAAACAGAAACGAGGAGGGGAAGATCTAGCTGTAGCATGGAAGCCAAGAAATTTAGTGTCAGATGGGACTCGTTGATACTCCTTCCTTTCCGGTTTATAGGGCTTATCTCAACTTTTTTGTTTTTCCAATTTAAAGGGCTCACCTCCATCTCATTTTTAGGGGGTGTTTGGTTCAGGGACTTTTTAGTCCCAGAGACTAGAAAAAGTCCCTAAAAAGTCCTAGGACTTCTGAACCAAACACCCCCTTAGTTTTCGAGGTGCATTAAATCTTTGCATGCAAGAATTAAAAAGGAACACACCAATGCATGTAATGTTCCTACTCATCTAGTGGCCAAGCATGCATGCACTACAATTAATGCAAATTAATGCATGAGTTTAATTTGAGTAGTTTTGTAAAGTACGAGATACATTCCTCCACTCACAAAATGTCTTGGTTGATGAGATTTAAGATTTGAGCCCTGTAAACCGGAAATGAGGGAGTAGAGTAGGAGCACTCCGTACTACACCTACTACAAAGTTTGTACTACTACTACTACTACTACTACTACTACTACTACCACTATACAACTAGGTACGTTCACGACACAACATCGTAGGAACAAAAAAGGGAAGATCTTGTTTTGGGTGATTTATCTCTATTTCAGTCAATGTAGTATGAATAATATGATGCGAGGGGCACCCATGAAGCCACGTGGCACGTCTGGAGGTCTTATTTAGAGCTTCTTGTGTGGATCGATCACACTATCATGCCGGTCGTTCGATAAGAACGTGTATGGGTACTTATAGTAGAGCCGAATCGCGGTCACCTGGACCATTGGATCAACATCAATCAACGTTTTATATTGTGTACGTGCAAATACATGCATTGACTCCGTAAAAATAATGAATATAGAATGTATAATACATATACCGCATATTGGGTTTCTCTAAAGTCAAACTTTGTATACTTTCAACAATTTGTAGGAAAAAGTATTAACATATACACCACCAAATATATATCATTTGATTCATCATTGCTTTTATTTCCACATCGTGTAAATTTGTTAGTGTAAATGTTCATATTGTTTTCACTAAATTCGGTCAAGCTTTATAAAATTTGGATGTTGTCAAAGCTATATATGTGCGGAGTAAATTACAAAAGGAGGGAGTGGAATAGATATAGATATAACTATACAAATAAAAAATATAGTAATATAGTCTATAGATATAAATAAGGCTACTACCCTTTTTATACGTTAGAACTCGCATTGTTGTGTACACATTGTTTTGTTTTCAATATAATTTGCATTTGCGGGGTGTGTGTAGGACTACCGCCTTTTATTCAGTACCAGCAACCCCACCATTATCCTTAATTACTTCATGTTGGCAATTATGATTGCATTATCTTAGTTCTAGCTGATTCTTTGGTTGCTTTGAGGAACTCCATCCCGTATTCAGGTTGATTTTGTGCAGACGACAAGATCACCGTGCTGTCGAGTCCTATCCAGCTCTCTCACACAAAAACAGATGATGTCTGTGTGTCCCTTCATCGCACACACAATATCGCTCTCCCATATCCGCAACCTCGTAACCTTGTCGATCCCGATGTTACACCTCTCTCTCTAACACACACACACACCCTCTCTCTCTCCCCCTTTCAGACACTCCTCTCTCTACGACACACGAAGTCTTCCGAACACGCATATGCCCCTATCTCGTTAGGTATGGCTGCCCTCTCCCCCCCGCTTTGTCACACAAATATCCTCTCTCTCTATATCTCTTGCAATAATACATGCATAGTCTAAATTGAAACCAAGTACAAAATGAGCTCCGATTACAAAAATCAAATCCACTCCCAAACAGAATAAGAAAATAGGGTGAAATCATGCACACAAATATTTGTTGCGTGCATGAATGTCAATGATATGGATGTACTACATCACACACACCCATTTCACACGAATTACATTAAACCCTTCTCAAAATATGGTGGGCATGTGATGTTTGTTGTACTGCTCCTGCCAGCCTTCCTCCGATACGTTCCAACGTATTGTGCTACTTCTGATTCTATTTTCTCCTCAGACCATGTGAAACTACGAAAAGGTCACCCCCCGCCCCCACTGGTACTGTGGATCGAAGCTCGCATACGGACACAACACCCATTGGATCACGCAGCCATTGCCGAAGTGGACGGCACCGCGGCCTGGGAAGAGGTCGGAGTCACCAACATCGCTGAGGTGGAGCACGACCTCTACGGCCGCGAGTAGCGCGCACTGACTATCCATGGGGAGGACAGCGTGATCTAGCGGCTCGCCGTCATCGGCCACAAAGGGGTAGATGTGCTCCAGCAACATGCCCTGCGGCCAGGAGGAGGTACATCGCGTCCTTGCTGCTCACAATGTGGACGAGCGGGTTCTTCAGCAGCATGCCCGCGAGCATCGCAATGTTGAGGGCATGCCCTCAAACACCGCAACATTGTTGCTCTCAATGTGGATGAGTGTGTGCTTCGGCAGCACACCTGCAAACATCGCATCCTCGCCGCACACAATGTGGACGAGTGCGTTCTCCAGCAGCATGCTCGCGAGCATTGCATCATTGCCGCCCGCGAACATTGCATCGTTGCCGCTCTCGACGTGGACGAGCGCATGCTCCGGCAGCACGCCCGTGAACATCGCATCCTCATCGCTCGATCGCACGAGCGTGTGCTCCAACAGCACGGCCGCGAGGATGGCATCCTCACGGCTCATGAGATGGTTGAGCGGGTGCTCCAGATAGTACCCCTGGAGACGGGACGCGAGCACCACGCTGATACGCCTCTAACGTATCTAATTTTTTTGATTGTTCTATGCTGCTATATTATCATTCATGGATGTTTTACAATCATCTTATAGCAACTTTATATCATTTTTGGGACTAACCTATTGACATAGTGCTAGTGCTAGTTGTTGTTCTCTGCTTGTTTTTTACATCGCAGAAAATCAATACCAAACGGAGTCCAAACGAAGCGAAACTTTTTGTCGATTTTTTGGCCCAGAAGACACAAGATGGGCCGAAGACGTACCAGAGGGGTGCCTCGAGGGGGGCACAACCCACCAGGGCATGCCTGGGGGCCCAGGCATGCCCAAGTGGGCTATGCCCACCTCAGTGGCCTGCCGCACTGCCTCTTTGCTCTATAAACACTCCAATATTCCAGAAACCATAGGGGTGTCGACGAAAATCAATTCCAGCCGCCGCAAGTTCCAGAAACCACAAATCCAATCTAGACACCATCACAGAGGGGTTCATCATCCTCATTGGTGCCTCTCCGATGATGCATGCGTAGTTCATTGTAGACCTACGGGTCCGTAGTTAGTAGGTAGCTGGCTTCCTCTCTCTCTTTTCATTCTCAATACAATGGTCTCTTGGAGATTTATTTGATGTAAGTCTTTTTGCAGTGTGTTTGTTGGGATCCGATGAACTTTGAGTTTATGATCAGATCTATGTTTTTATCCATGAAAGTTACTTGAGTCTATTGATCTCTTATATGGATGATTACTTATAGCCTCGTATTTCTTCTCTGACATTTGGGTTTTGTTTGGCAACCTTGATCTATTTATCTTGCAATGGGAAGAGGTGCTTTGTGATGGGTTCAATCTTACGGTGCTTGATCCCAATGACAGAAGGGGAACCGACATGTGTATATCGTTGCTAAGGATAACAAGATGGGGTCTATTTCTACATAAATAGATCTTGTCTACATCATGTTATCGTTCTTATTGCATTACTTTGTTTTTCCATGAACTTAATACACCAGATGCATGCTAGATAGCGGTCGATCTGTGGAGTAATACTAGTACATGCAGGCAGGAGTCGGTCTACTAATCTTGGACGTGATGCCTATATAATGATCATTGCCTAGATATTGTCATGATTATTTGAAGTTATCAATTTCCCAATAGTAATTTGTTTACCCACCGTATGCTATTTTTCTCAAGAGAAGCCACTAGTGAAATCTACGGCCCCCCGGGTCTCTTCTTTATTATATTTGACTTCACGATCTATTTTTATTTGCTTTTATTTTCAGATCTATCTCTACTCCTATAAAAAACTGATTTGGTGGTGATGGTGTGTCTGCCATCTATCAATTTCAGCCATTTGATCTATATCTAACGCATCTAAGGCGAGCTCTGGCAGTTTGCAAAAAGACGCTCGAAAGTCTCCATACTTTTCTAGAGAGCCCCTTCGCCACTCAGTTCCAGACCCATCCAGACCCAATCCTCGCTACCTTCCTCGAGCCAGCAATCGAACTCCGATCTGGTGCGGCCGACGCCATCCGCTCCAATGGTCGGATGCCTCCTCTTTGCCGATGCAGTCCTCCACAACCTCCACTCGTCCGCCCCATTTCCCGTCTCCTCCGCCGACAACCACCGCAAGTATGGTGCCAACGCCGTCCGTTCCCCGACGCCTCTCATGCCTCCTCCTCCGCTGCAGTAGTCCACCACCCATCATCACTGAACCTACGCCCTCCTCATCGCCGTCTCCTCTGCCCCCTCTCCCCCATGTCCTCTGACGCCGACCACTTCAAGTACGCCGCCGGCTACGCGTTGCTCACCCCGGCGGCGGTGCCGTCACAATACTAATTCTTCTGCATACGATGCGCTCCACGACCGCCCCCTTCATGCGCTCCATGACCGCCCCCTTCAGGTAAAGCGCTGCTCCCCAAGGACCTCCAGACCGTCTGCACGAAGATAGGGATTCAGATCACCGTCATCGTCTCCGGCGGCCGTTAATCAGTTCGCTAGGCTGTCTTTTTCACGCCCTCCGTTCCTCACATTTACTTAGCCTAATATGTAAAATTGCAGCATTAGTTCTTTCTGGATCTCACATCACAGCCTTCTCTACCCAAACTACAGGAGGCGCAAAGAGACATGCTAGAGATCACGCAAGTGAGTAGGAGCTAGGAAAAAAGCAGAAATTTGTCAGGCAAGACATGTTCTCCCGCACGTTTGAATTATGATTTAGATTCTCCTATAGTTTTGATTATTTTCTATCATACCAATTAGTTAGTTACTTTGTTGACATAATGATATGTCTGATGCCCAAGGATGTGCTTTTCCACCTCATAGTCCAAGTTACTCGAAAATACTCCCTCCGTTTCTAAATGTAAGTCTTTGTAGAGATTCCACTGGATAGACTACATACGGAGCAAAATGAATGAATCCACACTTAAAATGCATCTATATACATCCGTATGTAGTTCATAGTAGAATCTCTACAAAGACTTACATTTAGGAACGGAGGGAGTAAATAGCATGGCCATGGATTTGGTTGCAGTAGAATTATCATAGATTCATCTCCACCTATAAGTAGGTGAAGGCTTTGCAAAGATGCAGATTAATCGGGGCATGATAACATGTGCTTATTCCTTAATTTATTCTGATCCTAGGCATTAGAAGGATTCCCGTTTCAGTTGTTGCACTACTCTGCTAGGCATTAATTAGAAGGATTTCCTTTTTGCTGTTGCACTACTCTGCTAGGCATTAGATGGATTTCATTTTTGGCTGGTACGCTGCTCTGCACCATCTGAACTTCTAACAAGAGTATGCTTGTAACTATATTTCATATGCTTCTGTATTGGCAAACGCAGCAGCAATACATCATGTACTCCTATGCCCTACATGATCATGTACTCCTATGCCCTGCATATGTACGTGAGAAGAAACTCAGACACAGCCTCTGCTAAACTAAGACTAGGTACCCATGTTCAGCTAATTGATTTACACTCTTCTGTATGGGCATTGTCTAGCATCATATTGGATTTATTATTCCCCGCAAAAATAACAATGTAGGATCTATGATCGTCCAGTAAAATAGAGTTGGCCAAACCATAGGCTGAAGTAAAGTAATTTTGTTTGTATTCATAGGAACGAATGTTTTCATCACTCTTCACTAACTATATGGGGTTTTCATATTTAATGGATTTACTAGAGATATCTTGCCTTGTTGGTATTTTGGGAGATCTGCTGTGAGTGCAATCACCGCATTTTTCACAATTCATGGTTATCGGTTGTCACACTTGCAATACCTTGTCATTGATGAAGCCAATGTTGGAACAAGGCTGACGCATGATAAATGAAAATTTGATATGTGCAGTTTCGTCAGTTTGTTTATGATATTCGTACGACTGCACGGTAGCTGCCCGTTGAATTCTTTGCAGGACTGGGAGAGTGTCGGGCGGGAAGCGTAGGCAGTTTTTTCGTATGCAGATGAGTTCTGTATCCATCACATATGTGGTCTGAGAAGGATGAACGATATCCTGTGCACGGTTGCTTAGCTTTCTCATGGTTTCTGGGATAGCGTTGGACGGAAATAATAGGCAGTTCTTTCATGTGCGTATTAGTTCCGTATCCAAATGATATGTTGTCTGAGAAGGATGAACAATAACCAGTGCATGGTTGCTTAGCTTTCTCATAATTTCAACACGTGCTTTCCATCTATTTGATGCTGTTATGCCTAGATTAATGTGTAATTCTAGGTTCCTCCTAACTTTGTACTGATTGTTGTGGAAAAAGCAGAAGAAAGATGGGACGTGAACATGGCTCCTGAGCTTAAATAACAGCAATAAAATTCAAAACTAATCTTAGTGCTTATTAAAGCTTTTTGAGCACTCAAGTTGTGTGTTGTGTGCAATTTTTCGAATATAACAATCATGGTAGAAAACAAAATTGATACTCAAAAACCATGTTAAACGCATTTTTGGCATTTTTAGGAAGCACCATGAATGTTATTTCTTCACGAAATTTTGCACGCAGCTAGAACATTTGAACATGTTTGTTAAAAAAACTGTATGTGTCTATGATTCACCTGGATGCTTATTAGTTCAAGGGGGAATAGAATATTTGAAGAAAGATGTCATATTTCTTAAACTTGAGATAACCTCACATACTTTGTAAAATACTGTACCAATGAATCAGTGTTCCGTGCAACGCACGGACATCTTACTAGTTAATCCAAAAATACAAAAATACCTTGCTGCAATTTTTATTTATTTATTTTATCTTGCGTTCCTGCGAGATCTATTTATCCAATATACTACAATTTTACCTATCTTTTTACCCGTGAGGGATTGACAACCCCTCTCTTACGTCGAGTTGCAAGTATTTGTTCTTTGTGTGCAGGAGCTGTTTACGTGGTGTTGCGTGGTTCTCCTACTGGTTCGATACCCTTGGTCACATTACTTAGGGAAATACCTACCGTAGTTGTGCTGCATCATGCCTTTCTCTCTGGGGAAATACCGACGTAGTTCAAGCCGCATCAAAAGGAATTTCTAGCTCCGTTGCCGGGGAGGATCAAGTCAAAATAGTCTCCCGACAACTCGTCGGGGAGACATCATCAACATCTACCAAGTTCCTAATCACAAATCTCATCTCCTTGCAATTTAAATTATTTTCCATTTGCCTCTCATTTTACTCCCCCCCACTTCACAAAAATTTACTGTTTTGTTCCCCCTCTTTTTCGTTTGCCGTTTTCTCGCCAGATCTGTTTTTGAGTGCAATCTTGTTTGCGTAGTCTTGATGCTTCAAAGAAAATATTATGATGTTCCTTACCCCAATATTTTGCTTGAAATTGAGAAAAGTACTAAGGAATATATGACTACACAATTTAAGCACAACAAATATTTTACCGAAGAACTTAAGGTACACTCTATTGTGCTGGAAGCTATAACTAAACAACTTGATGATATTAGTAGAGAAGTTTGCAATCTCCAATCTAAGTATGCTTTTGCTGAAAGTTTGCTAGGTAAAATATCCGATGCACAAGCTACCCTAGTAAATCAAATGGCCGCTAAACAAATTTCATTAGAAGATAAAAGTGATGAAGATCTTAAAATGATTGGTGTTTCTTCTATTGACTCTTTGTTTAGTAAAATTAAAATTGATGATAAAGGGACTGAAGAAGAGCCAACTTTAGCTAGAAGGCATCCCGATAATTCAAAGGGTGAAAATTTTGTTGAGAAAATTGATAAAAGTGGGTTTGAAGAGGTCAAAACTTTAACTAGTGATGTGCCCACTCTTTTGGATTACAAAGACTTTAATTATGATAGTTGCTCTTTGATTGATTGTATTTATTTGTTGCAATCCATGATAAATTCACCCCATGCTTATGAACAAAATAAAGCTTTTACTAAACATATCGGTTATGCTATGATGAAAGCTTTGGAAGAAAAGTTGGAATTAGAGGTTTGAATTCCTAGAAAATTACATGATGAATGGGAACCTACTATCATGGTCAAGATTAAACATTATGAGTGTTTTTATTTATTGACTTGGGTGCTAGTGTTTCTACAGTTCTGAAATCTTTATGTGATGTGCTTGGCCTTACCAATATTGAAGAATGTTCTTTAAATTTGCACTTGGTGGATTCTACTATTAAAAAGTCTATGGGAAGAATTAATGATGTTCTTATTCTTGCAAATAGGAATTATGTGCCCATAGATTTTATTGTTCTTGATATTGATTGCAATCCATCTTGTCCAATTATTCTAGGTAGACCGTTTTTATGTACTATTGGTGTCGTGATTGATATGAAATAAGGAAGTATTAAATTTCAATTTCCACTAAGGAAGGGTATGGAACACTTCCCTAGAACCGGAATTAATCCACCATATGAATCAATCATGAGGGCATCATATGGATCTAGAAATAAAGATGACAATACTTAGATCCTTTGCGTTATGCCTAGCTAGGGGCGTAGAACGATAGCGCTCGTTGGGAGGCAACCCAACTTGTATCTTTTTGCTTTTTGGTTTTCTTGCTGTTTTCAATAAAATACCCAATTATGCCTCTTGTTAGAAGTGTTTTGTGGTTTAAATTAGTGTTTGTGCCAAGCAAAGCCTTTGGGATCTTGTTGGTGATAGTTGATTTGATTTTGTTTAAAAACAGAAACTTTTGCGTCAGAAAAATAATTTTCATAAATCACAGAAACGTGCTTTTGCTCTGAATTTTTACAAAAGAATGATATACAAATTGCCCACATTGTCCTAATTTTTCAGAATTTTTGGAGTTACAGAAGTATATGAAGTCCCCTCATTACTACAGATTGTTATATTTTTGACAGATTCTGTTTTCTTTGCGTTGTGTGCTTGTTTTGATGATTCTATGGTTTCCTTGGAAGAGTTTTTGCCACAGAAAAGTTGGTATACAGTAGATATAATGGAAAAATAAAATATGAATGGGTTCTCAGCAGTATTTACAGTAGTGATATGTTTTCTTATACTAATGGATCTCATGAAGGTTTTGTTGATTTTTGTGTGGTTGAAGTCTTCAAGTTCTGGGTGATATTACGATGGATGAAGGAATAAGGATTAGCAAAAGGCTAAGCTTGGGGATGCCCGGGGCACCCCAAGATAATATTCAAGATGAATCAAGCAACTAAGCTTGGGGATGCCCCCGAGTGGCATCCCCTCTTTCTTCTAACAACCATCGGCATTTTACTTGGAACTATATTTTTATTCGTCACATATTATGAGTTTTGCTTGGAGTGTCTTGTACGATATGAGTCTTTGCTTGTTTTTATTTTTATTTTAAGTCATGAATCCTTGCTGGACACACCTATTTGAGAGAGCAAAAATTATGCTTTGACTTCTTAGAATTGCTCCTATGCTTAACTTAAATTTTTAGAGCATTGGAATTCCTCTAGTGCTTCACTTATATCTTTTTGAGCACGGTGTGCTTTGTAATCTTTGAAGAAATTCTCTCATGATTCACTTAGATTAATTTGAGAGAAACAAATATGATTCTCATGTTCTCATTTATATTTGTTTGAGCTTATTAAAAAAGCAACATATAAAATTAGTCCCAAAGTGATAGATATCCAAGGAGGATATAATAAAAACTTTCATGAAGATCATTGGACAAAATAAACTAGATTCTTTGTAATAGTTTTGATATATATTGATATAATATGTGAGTCATGTTGATGAGTAATTATGCTTTAGTAAGAATATTGGTGTTAAGGTTTTGATTCCCTATGCAAGCACGAAAGTCAATAGTTATGCAATGAAATTATATCCTACTTGTAGTGCATTATTTGGTGTTAGTTATGCTTAATGCTCGCTTATGAGATTTTTTGTTTCTTGGTTGGATGCTTCCCAGTCTTTTGCAAGCCTTCATTTGCATTAAGTACGATCACTATTGTGCATCCAAAATCCTTGAAACCAGTTTTTGCCACATGAGTCCACTATACCTACCTATATCCGGTATTTCCTTGCCGTTCTAAGCAAATATGTATGTGCCATCTCTAATTTTCAAAATATACTTCTCTTTTGTGTGCTCGTACCGCTCATGAAACGGTAGGGGGTGGCTTATATTTTTCCATGCTAGATGTGTTATTCTCAAGATGAGTGTTTATTCACTTGTCATTGCACAAGAGTACGACAAAGGTATTAGGGATACCCAGTCCCGAAATGAAAAATGAATTTACTTTATGTTGTCAAATAATAAATTCCTTGGAAAGTGTTGGTATGGACGGCACCGGTGGATTCGGTTAGCCGTGGAATGTGAAAGTATGGTGAAAAAAGGAATAAACTTTATTTTCTATTTGGCAACCGCCTATGATATATCTAGCATGGAAAGTATTGGGAACTACTCAATCGTTTCCGTTGACAAGAAAAGCATGCCACCCAAAATGTTTTATCTCTACCTTTTTCGCTTTGAGCTCTGGCACCTCTACAAATCCCTACTTCCCTCTGCGAAGGGCCTTTCTTTTACTTTATGAAATTATTATTTTTATTTGAATCTCCATCTTCTCTTATAAAGAACCAACTAAGGGGCACTATGATCGTACTTGAGCATTGGGTGTAGATAATATGTGAGTGTGTTTCATGAATGGATCAATGATTGAGCATAATGAGCTAGGGATAACTTGATTTAGTGTTGATTTGAAAGACATGGTTGTTTGTTGACATGCTTGAGCATTGAAATCTTCTTGTCAAAACTAGACTATTGCTTTGAACCATGTAAAAGTCCAAATGTCCATGCTATAAAGAAAGAAATATGTGCTGAACATGTTAGGCAGCATTCCACATCAAAAATTCTGTTTTTATCATATACCTACTCGAGGACGAGCAGGAATTAAGCTTGGGGATGTTGATACGTCTCCAACGTATCTATAATATTTGATTGTTCCATGCTGTTATATAATCATTCTTGGATGATTTACAATCATTCTATAGCAACTTTATATAATTTTCGGGGACTAACCTATTGACATAGTGCCCAATGCCAGTTGCTGTTTTCTGCTTGTTTCTTACATCATAGGAAATTAATACCAAAGGGAGTCCAAACGTAGCGAGACTTTTTGTGGATTTTTTCTGGACCAGAAGACACAAGTTGGGCCGAAGACGTACAAGAGGGGTGCCCTAAGGGTGGCACAACCCACAATTGCGCGCCTGGGGGCCCAGGCGCGCCCAGGTGGGATATGCCCACCTCGGTGGCCTCCCGCACTGCCTCTTTGCTCTATAAATACCCCAATATTCCAGAAACCCTAGGGGAGTCGACGAAAATCAATTCTAGCCGCCGCAAGTTCCAGAAACCTCTCACCGCCAGCTCAAGCAGTGGGCGCGTGAGATCACAGCGGTGGAGCCATCACTCGACGCACGAAAGCCACTGAGGTGGTCCATCACGCCTATAATCTTTGACACCGAGGACCACCCTGATCGCACAACTGCGGTCGGGTGTTTGCCATTATTGGTTTCACCAACGATCCGCAACCTCAAGGTGACAAAGATGCTAGTTTATAGCGGGGCCGACCTGAACTTGATCTCGCCTGTTGTGATCAAAAGGCCGCAGATTCCTGATGGAGACCTCGAAGAGACGGGCACGTTTCAAGGGGTCAACCCATGAAGAAGCCAGCCGAAGGGAAAGGTCACACTGCCCGTGACATTCAGAGGCGAGTTGAACCACAGGACGGAGAGGATTATCTTCGATGTGGCTGAGATCCCCTTGCCCTACAACGGGATCCTCGGCCGCCCAGCACTGGCCAAGTTCATGGCGGCGTCACATTACGCCTACAACACGCTGAAGATTCCTGGGCTAATGAACAGCATCACCGTCCCCTCCGATAAGAAGGATGCACTGATCTGTGCTGACCAACTCTACCGGGAAGCAGTTGCAGCAGCTGCCGCCAATGCACTTGCTCCTGCCGCTGAAGCCCCGGGAGGGAAGAAGATCGGCGGGACCTCTCGCACCCACTCTGGCAAGCACACCTCTTTGGAGTGCCGTGCCCCCGTCGACGACGTGCCAGAGAGCTCCACCGGCAAGAGCAAGAGATCCAGAGCTGCTGCACCAGAGACCAAGAAGGCGTCCATCAAGGAGGACGACACGGGAGGAGCTTTGACCATAAGCTCCACCCTCGATAGCAAATAGGAAGGCGAGCTCGTCACTTTCCTGCGGGCGAATGTCGATGTGTTTGCATGGCAAGCATCTGACATCCTCGGCATTCCCAAGGAGGTGATTGAGCACCATCTTGCTATATGTCCTCATGTGTGGCCCGTCAAGCAGAAGGTCACGAAGCAAGCTTTGGAAAGACAACTGTTCATCACAGAAGAGATCAGAAAGCTAGAAGCGGCAGGTTTGGTGAGAGGAGTACTCCATCCGACGTGGTTGGCAAATCCGGTGGTGGTGCACAAGGCAAACGGGAAGTGGAGGCGGTGTATTGATTACACATATATCAATATATAAGGCCTGTCCAAAACACCTTTTCCCATTGCCGTGCATTGACCAGATTGTTGACTCCACGGCCGGGTGTGACCTGTTATCATTCCTTGACGCCTACTCAGGATATCATCAGATTTCATGACGAGAGAAGATGAAGAGAAGACATCATTCATCACCCCATATGGTACGTATTGCTTTTTATGGATGCCTTTCGGGTTGAAGAGTGCTGGCTCGATGTTTGTAAGAGCATTCCAAATTGGTTTTGAGCCCCAGCTACATAGAAATATGGAAGCCTATATGGATGACATAGTGGTCAAAACCAAGGACAAGGCAACACTTGTGCAAGATTTGGAAGAGACATTTGCAAATTTGCGCAAGATCAACCTCAAGCTGAACCCTGAGAAGTGTGTCTTCGGCGTTCCGTCCGGCAAGCTTCTCGGGTTCTTTGTGTCACAGCATGGGATTGAGGCGAACCCAGACAAGATCAAGGCCATTGAACAGATTGAGGCACCTAGGCGGATTAAGGATGTGCATCGGCTCACTGGCTGCATTGCCGCCATGAGCAGATTCATCTCCAAGTCTGCTGAGCGTGCCCTTCCCTTTTTCAAAATCTTGAAAAAGGCGGGCCCAATGGAGTGGACCCCAGAGGCCGAAGCAGTGCTGCAAGACTTGAAGAAATACCTCTCCTCCATGCCAATACTGATTGCGCCTAAACCAAAAGAGCCGCTACTGCTATATCTAGCAGCAACGAATCAAGTGTTCAGCGCCGCAGTAGTGGTACAAAGGGAGGTTGACGAAGGGGCAGTTGCAACAGCAGGACTGGCGGATGGTGAGCCAAGGCTCCCCCTGGCAAGGCCTAGTCCCGGCAAGGCAAAGCCCCCGGCAGAGTCTGGCACCAATGAGACAGGGCCTCCGCAACCAGGTGAAGTGGTGCAGAAGAAGGAGATGATGCAGCACCCAGTTTACTTCGTCAGCTCCCTCTTGTAGGGGGCTAGGTCAAGGTACTCCGGTGTGTAGAAATTGCTCTTCGGCCTCCTTATGGCCTCGAGGAAGATGCGTCATTACTTCCAAGTGCACGAGATCACCGTTGTCACCCGCCTCCCATTGCAACGAATACTGGATAACACAGATGCAACGGGGAGGATTGTGGAATGGGCCTTGGAGCTGTCGAGCTTTGGTTTGAAGTTCAAAAGTACTTCAATGATCCAGAGCCGAGTCTTGGCGGAGTTCATTGCAGAGTGGACCTCGACGCTCGACGAAGAGATTCAGGAGACCACTCTTCCCGGCAAGGAAACAAGTTGCAGCTGGGTTATGTACTTTGATGGGGCTTTTTCACTACAAGGCACCGGTGCTGGTGTGCTGCTCGTCGCACCCACCGGAGAGCACCTCAAGTACCTGATCCAGATGCACTTTCCCAGGGAGATGTCGACGAACAACTCTGCTGAATATGAGGGAATGCTTGTCGGTCTCAGGATCGCGGCGAACCTCAGGGTCAAGAAGCTCATCATCAGGGGTGATTCACAACTTGTCGTCCGGCAGGTCAACAAAGATTATCAAAGCCCGTTGATGGAAGCCTACGTGGATGAGGTGAGGAGGCTGGAGGAGAGCTTTGACGGTATACAGGCAGAGCATGTCCCCCGAGTGGAGAACAACATCGCCGACTACCTGTCAAAGCGCGCTGCTCTCAAACTACCTGTGGAACCTGGTACTTTTGTGCTTCGGTTAACTCAACCATACGTTGAACCATCAACAGAGCAAAACAAGCGGAGGAAATCAGGCCCCGGCAAGTACTTTCCCACCTAGCTCCCTGGAGCTACTGGCGAAGATGTTTACATGGACACTGAGCCTGCCATCGGGCAACCGACTCCGGGAGGGCGTCAAGCCCTGGCCGTAGAGACAGCCGTTCCCACGGCAGAGGAGATGCCTTTAGTCCTTGCCGTTGAGCCCCAGGCTCCGGCATGGGCACAACATACCATCTTATTCCTCCAAACAGGGGATCTTCCTGAGGAGGAGGAAGAAGCGGAGAAAGTAGCCCGTCGGTCTGCCCTGTACCACTTCATTGACAACGTTCTATATAGAAAAAGACCAAACCGAGTGAAATTGAAGTGCATTCCCCGGGAGGAAGGACTGGAGCTGTTGGCAGAGATACATGGAGGCATATGTGGCTCCCACATAGGGTCGAGGGCCCTTGCCGGCAAGGCTTTCCGGCAAGGTTTCTTCTGGCCCACTGCCCTCCAGGATGCGACGACACTAGTAACCACGTGTGAAGCGTGTCAGCTCCATTCAAAGAAGCTTCATCAGCCAGCTCAAGCCCTTCAAACAATCCCTCTCTCCTAGCCATTCTTGGTCTGGGGGCTCGACATACTGGGCACCTTCCCCCGCACCATCGGGGGCTTTGAGTACTTGTACGTTGCAATCGACAAGTTCCCAAAGTGCCTGGAGGTGGAAGCAGTGAGGAAGGTGACAGCGCAGTCAGTCGTCAAATTCTTCAAGGGGCTAGTCTGCCGTTTTGGTGTGCCAAACAGGGTCATCACCGACAACGGCACGTAGTTCACAAGCCACACCTTCATGCAATACATTAAGGAGCTCGACAGCAAGGTCTGTTTCGCTTTCGTGGCACACCCACAGAGCAATGGCCAAGAGGAGAGGGCAAATGCTGAAGTGCTGCAAGGCCTGAGGACAAAGACTTTTGACAGGCTGCACAAGAGCGGAAGGCGCTGGATTGATGAGTTGCCGACGGTTCTTTGGTCGATCAGAATGACTCCAAATCAAGTCACCGGCCAGACACCCTTTGCCCTGGTATATGGGGCAGAAGCAGTTCTCCCCATGGAACTCACATACGGGCCACCTCGAGTGCTCTCTTATGACGAGCTTGAGCAAGAGCGATTGCGGAAAGATGACGCAACGCTCCTCGAGGAAGATCATCTTCGGGCGGCTGTGAGAGCAGCGTGCTACCAGCAAGCCTTACACCGCTACCATAGCCGCAAGGTTCATGCCTGAAGCTTTGAGGAAGGCGACCTTGTTCTTCGTCGCGTTCAATCAGCCAAGAATTCCAACAAGTTGACGCCGAAGTGGGAAGGCCCTTATCGGGTAACACGAGTCACCAGGCCCGGCATAGTCCGCCTGGAGACCGAAGATGCCGTTCCAGTGACCAACTCCTGGAACATCGAGCATCTTCGTAAGTTTTACCCATAAGGCGGGGTTGCCGGGCTTCCCGGCAAACCACCTTTTGTACAAGCCTTGCCAGCAAGGCTCGTAACCCTCTGTACAAACCTAGGCGCAGACCCTAAGCATAAATAAATGAAGCGCTGGTGCCCTAAGTTATAGCATGCATGCTAGGTTGAGTCCCTCCTCCGGTTAGGGTTGATAGTGCTTAGCGGCGACTAACCCCTAGCATAGAGGTTGAGTGTGCGTCTCTCTATTCCTTTCCGTCCTCTTTGGTTCGCAGGGTGCATGGACATTTCTGATGAGCTATTTGGAAGAAGTAGAACGAGCTGGCGCTCCGGTCCCGGCATGACAAGCTTGCCGAGGGCTGAATACACAAGGACCCAACCCCATCAACCCAAGGTTGCCGAGGGGCTGCAGATTCAGATAAGTCCTTCGTCCCCTGTTTTGCATTTCCGTATGAAATTGGGGCGTATGAAACCTCATTTTATTCCTAGACTACCGTGCTCCCCTTTTCCTGTACCCAAGAATTATTTCTTGGGTCGGAGTCTGGTTGTAGCCGCGGTGACAAAGAAGCAAGCGTAGGGCCTAACCCTACTTTGCCCCTGCCTCCGCCGAAAGCGTGAGTGTGGTCGAATGAAGTAAGGGAGCGGCAAGGCCTATTGCCGAGCGATAATGTTTATATTAAAAATAACAAGGATTCATAACTTGGCATGGGCTTCGCTAACATGCAAAGAACCTGGCAAGCACCCTTTTTCATTAATACGTCCCATACATGTATAGTTTGTACGAAATATAAACATGAGCAAGGGGATTACAAGTTTTAAATTTGACTAAGGCCCGTGGGCTTACAAACTAAAAAGCGATAAGGTGCCCGTAATTGCTTTCTCATCCCTCTGCTCAGGAAACGGAACAAGAAAGCAAGAGGGCAAAAAGAGCACCTAGGCGAGGTACGAGCAGCAGAAGGCACCAAGAGAACATATCGGCGGCCGCCCAGGAGAGGGCTAGTGATGATGATGCCGGGAGATGAGCTGGAAGATGAGGCAACGGATCGCCAATACGCTATGAAGGCATCGGTGCCATCTTACTCCGACTTGACGACCCGCTACCCTCCTTCTTCACCTTCTCGGGCCTCCCCACGCCAGCCGCCCAAGGAGGTGACCCCGAGAAGTTCAAGGAGCTGGCCCCACCGGGAGAAGGGGCCAGGTGCAGATGTTGCTGCTGCCGGCACCGCCCAGGGATGGAGGGTCTGACGCCTAGTCGGACCCGCCATCCTCCCGCCTACTACCCTTGTCGTTCCTGTCGTTGTCTTCCTCATCACTCCCGCTCGAGGAAGAGTCTTCGTCATCAGAGGAGCTCTCCACGCAGCACTTTAGGCAAGTTCCAAAGTCTCCAAAGACCTTGACAGAGAGCAGACCGTTCTCCATTAGTTTCATATAGAGAACGAGTCCTGCCGTCAGGCTGTGGATCCGAGTGAAGGTCTTCCATCCGCGATGAAGATACATGACATGAGTGGCTGGGAAATCGACATCAACCCATGTGCCTCTATTCCCGCAGCCCCTCATATGCAATCTCAGAGTCTGTGGCGGGTCGAGCTCCATATCCCGAGCAAATGGAGTAGGGAGACGAAGATGTCGATGTGTCGGCTGGTGCAGCCTGATGAAGAATTCACGAGGCTGGTCGCTGACATGGCCCTCCATTGGGGTTGGGACCGCCGGCGGAGGCGAGACCGGTGCGTCGCCCCGTCCTCCTCTTCCCCCGAGCGCCACGACGACCTCGGCCTCGCCCCCTCCCCCTTCCCCTTGTGGCCGGTTCCGCCGCCACAAAATCTTGGGAAGGAGGGGTGTGTTGTCGGGCTGAGACCCTCGTCGCCACCATCGAGGCACCAACGCGTCCTCTCGCCATAGCAGAAGGAAGAAAGAAGCCAATGTGGGAGGAGGCAGATGGCGAAAGATTGAGGGGTGCCATCCCTCCCCCTCTCCTCCTTATAAAGGGGCAGGATCGGGGCTCAGCCACCTCTCTCAACCACTCTGGCTCATTAAGGTGGTAGCAGGCGAGGCTATCGACCACCCTCCTCGCCCAAACTGAAGGCGCGTGGGTATCAACCCACACGCGCGCCTTCCCATATTCGATGCGCCTGTCACCTACCCCGCACTATGCATGCGGCATACGTGGCGCAAGGGGCGGGCGTAGCGGGAAACATGGAACGATGGTTCCAAAGCAGAGAGAGTAAATGTGGAGCAGCCCTACAGTCTTAAAGGGACACGCAAGCCGCCTCTTTACTATTCACTGCACCACGGTAAAAATTGGCCCCGCCTGCCCGCACACCATTCGGGGCCTAGCCCAACAACGCATCGTGCTTATGTGTGGCCCAGGCCCGGGGGCTCCTATCGGTGTACATAAGTAGGGACTCTACTTTGTACCCCTTTACCTATGCATGGGCAGTTAGAGCCGCACCTGCGGTCACACTTAGCAGGGCAGAGGAGGGAGCCCGAAGCTACAAGACAATAAAGCAACGCCAAGACCCAAAACGCAAAGAGCAAGAGGGTGAGGTGGAATCCCCTGGCAAGACCCTTGCTGGGGTGGCCTCCGCAGTCCCGGCAAGAGCCTTGCCAGGGCGACTCACCCAAACGCCAGTAGAGCGCGCCACCCTTGAGCCCAAGGGTTCCAATGTCATCAACCACATTGGAACCAAGGCTCGGGAGGCGCCTCCGTTGTGGCATGCAGATCTTCGTGAAGACCATGGACACACCTGTCGGATATCGGGTTCCGGCAAAACCCTTAAGGTTCGAACTCTGGGGTGCGCGCGAGGATCTTCCCCCTACCGATACACGTCCCAACGCCTCGCTATGAATCTAAGCTAAATGATGAACAATGCAAGGGACACAAGGTTTATACTGGTTCGGGCCACCGTTGTGGTGTAATACCCTAATCCAGTGTGTGGTGTGGTGGATTGCCTCTAGGGCTGAGATGAACAGTACAGAGGAAGAACGGCCTCGCGAGAGGTGTTCTTGAGCTGGTGCGATGAACTGCTTGGGTGAGTTCGATCGCCTCTAGATCTGATGAGAACTCTCCGAGATGTCCCTTCTACTGTGGTGGCTATCCGTATATATAGAGGCCCTGGTCCTCTTCCCAAATATTGAGCGGGAAGGGAGCCAACAATGGCCATTTTGTAGGGGAACATCTAGTAAAAATTATCCTGACTAAAGTTGGTCTTCGACTGCCAAAGGCACTGGCGATGACGCCGTCTTGGGCTCCATGGCGACCTCCGTCCAGCCGCTATGCTGGTCTTGGTCTCGTTGCACCGAAATGGTAACCTTTGCTTGACGCCTCGGTACTCCACGCCTGCGCTTGCCCCCTTTGCACCAAAGAGGAAACAAGGACACTGCGCAGGCTGGCGCCCGCCTGGCACCCGCCTGGTCTCGATCATCATGGCTTGCGTCATGAGCACCTCGCGAGGTACCCCTGCCTTGATCTCTCCGCCTCCTCGCGAGCCAGCCAGGTGAGGCCGTTCCTGAGGAAGCCTTGCGCCATCGGCCCCGTGAGGTTTGGCCCCTCGCGAGGGTCTTGAGCTTGAGTTGATGAAGATGGGCCATACTGGGCCACCCCTTGAGCCACGCCATAGGCCACAGGCAGGAAAGTCTGGGGCCCCCGTTCCCAGAACACCGATAGTAGCCCCCGGGCCCAAGGCGCGCTCGGACTTGGCTTAGCAGCAAAGCGAATGGGCAAGTTCAGAGCACCGCGGGCCCCAATAGCCTGTGACCCTTGTCGCCATGTGGCGGTTGATTGGACGTGGGCATCTCCACTTCCCCACGCTGCCTTAATATCCGCCCGGCTAGGCGGCCACGAAACTGTACACAATTATTCTCTCCTCGCTGCCCGCATGCTTCCTGTTCCCCTTTCTTCCTTGAGCCTCTGTTTCCGCCTCCAATCCGACTTGATCTCTGCCCCCCTCCCGTTGCCATGGCGCCAACAAAAAGGGAGAAAGGGAAGAAGCCCACGCCTCCGTCCAGCTTGCCTCCGGCAGCTGCTCCCGCTGTCGACCAGTCGCTCATACTCTATCTGGAAGCTTTGTTCAAGGTCCATTCTGCGCTCGCCTCCAGCTTCAACGAGTGCGGAAGGACGACGGCTTGGCCCGTGTCCCATGCCTCCTTCAACAGGATCGCCACGGAGGTCTGATTCTTCGCCGACGCCTTGTGGGCAGGCTTGGTTCCTCCTTTCTCTGCCTTCTTCAATGCGGTACTTTCACACTACCAGATCCATATGATGCATCTCGATCCCCAATCCATTACTCTTCTTGTTGTCTTCACCTTCCTCTGCGAAGCCATGGTGGGCATTGCCCCTTCCATTGCTCTACTGTGCCACTTCTTCTCCCTGCGCCTGACCGACCCATCACAGTGCTCGGGGTGCGTGAGCTTCCAGGCTGTGCCAGAGACGGCCGCCTCGGGGATTGATTTTGGCCTTCCCCCTTCCACGAGCGGGTTCCGAGAGTGGTGGCTGTACGTGGATGTCAGGGTGCCCAGCCCCTTGCTCGCGCACCCGACATTGCCTGCTATCCCCAACCCAGGGTGGGGTCACGAGAAGCTCACGAGCCCCCAGCTCGCTTTTATCTGGTGCCGCTTTGAGAGGTTGAGGACGCTTGGCGTGACGGCGCCCCAGGTGGTGAAGGAGTTCCTCCGGTGTTGCATCGCTCCTCTCCAACGCCACTCCTGTCCGATGTGGACCTTCGCTGGGCATCAAGACTGCACGAGGCTCCAGGAGGGGGATCTTGCGCCTGAAATGTTGAGGAAGGTGTTGAGAGTCTTGACTAGCGAACCTTCTCCGGGCAGTATCCGGCATGGGGGCGCCCTCTTGTATCTTTGCTCAGGCAAGTCCAAGTTCGCGAGGCAGATGCCCCATTTCGACGAATGGGGGTTGCGCCCAGCTGACCTCGTGGGGCCCCATGAGAATCCAGTTGCATGGCTCCTCCCCCTGCCGCCCATGTCGATCCTGCCTCTAGAGGTGGTGCAGGGAGGCAAGCATTGCCAGGAGCTGGGGGCTCTGGCATCAAGTCGCGCTGGGCTCTCGAGGCGTCATCCTCCGGAGCTTGCCAAACCTGCCCCGAGGTGGTGGCTGATGAGGGGACACAACCTGCGGCTCCCAAGACCGAAACTCCTGAGGCCTCGACAGGCCACCAAGGGGTGGTACTCGATCGCTCCTCCCCGCCTGGCACCCTTGATGCAAGTCGCCTTGGTGCTTCTTCGTCCACACCACGCGCCGGCCCTCATGTCGAGAGCTTGGGTCGGTTCCGCATAAACTTCGATGCCCTCCACAAGAGGAAGAAGGCTTTGGGCGGCAGCGATCGCCCCTGCCGTCCGTTGAAGCACAGGAAGTACTTCGCCATGGACGAGTAAGTTCCTCCTTCTTGTAACTCCTCGTTTGTTGTTCCCTTTGCTGACTGTGGCCCTTCAGGATCCCTCCTGCTGAGCCTGCGGGGCCGGCCGAGAAGCCACCTCCTCAGGCTTCATCTTCATTGCCGACCTTGACCGTCCCGAGCCTGAGCGGCACCCCTGATGCGAGTCCGGCCGGAGAGGCGGATCGTCCCGCGGTGTGCCTTGAGCTTGTGAGCTCACCGTTCTTCCTTCGCGAGCTTTCCTGGGGCACAACCAGCTTGCCCCGGTCTCCTCCCCTGATTATGGATGGTGAGTGGTTGAAGTTGATCTTCGACTCCTCTTCTGGGGATGGATCAACGCCGGGCTGGGTCCCTCGCGAGGCCCGTCCGGCGATCGTGGGGGCGCCAGCCCCCAGCCCCCTGCCAAGAGGGGGCGAACCACTTCAGGGCCCTCCGCCTACGCTGATGGCGGAGGACAACATTAACGATGTGCTCAGGCGTGCGCGGGAGCGCAGTGCCGTCCGCCGAGAGTTTCTTCAGAAGGCGACATATGTGGTGAGCCAACTCAGTGCAGAGCTCGCGTGCGAGGATGCGTGTCTTGAAGCTGAAGGCTTGTGGCTGGCTAAGGAAAGGCGCAGGCTAAAGGTGGCCGTCAGCCTTGCGCGTCATCAGTGTGATCTTGACAACACAAAGGCCGAAGCATCCCTGGTGGCCTCATGAAAGGCCTGCTCCCAAGCCATCGAGGAGGCTCAGGAGGCGGACCGACGATGCGAGGCCGTGGAGGAGCGTGCATGGGAGCTCCAAGCTTGGTGCAATTCCCTGGAGCAGCAAGTCGAACTGTGCCAAGCTGCCCTTGCATCGCTGAAAGGGGCACCCGTCGAAGAGGAGGAGCTCCAGAAGCATGAGTAAGCGCTAACGCTGGAGGCTGCAGAGCGCAACCTTGATCTTTAACGGTTGGAGACGAGGGAGTGCCAGGTGACCCGGGCGGAGGACGATGTTGGCGCGCGGGAGGTCCAAATCCAAGAAGAGATCGACTGCCGTGTGGTGGAAGCTCGCGCGGATCTTGAGCGCGAGTATGGGGAGAGGTTGGAGCTGATCAAGGCCAAAGCTACGGGCAGGACTGCCGCTCTTAGGACCAAGCTGACCGAAGCAATGCAGCGCGCTGAGGCCACTACAGCCGCCTTGAGCACGGCGCAGGCTGAGCTGGCTTCCTCCCGTGCCGAGCTGCTTCTCCTCCAACGGAGGGTTGATGACGCTGAGTCCGTTGCGCGGCGGGACGAAGATGAAATCTGCTAGCGGCAGACACTGGAGCACATGTCTGGCCCCATGCTCCAAACACTCAGGGAAAGGGCCAACACGGCCTTGGGCAATATCTGTGATGCGGCCGTCGAGGAGGCTCACGTGACCAACTACGCCGGTAACCTCCGGTTCTTCACTGACGTGGTGACGCATCTGGAGAATCTCTCTAAGAGGGCTCGTCAGCTTGTTGAGGAGAGGAGCCGCGGCCTACTCGCGCGGGCATTCTCCCGTGTCTTTAGCCATCTCCAGAACATCGACCCCCACTTTGACTTTGACGCCGCCATCGCCCCGGTGCCCGAGGCCATCCGAGGCGACCTGGCGCGATGGGTGGAGGACAATGTGGATGCGCTTGTTCGGGCCTTCACATCTGATGATGACGGGGTGGTTGTTGCTACTGATGAAGGCGACGTGGTGAACGGCGGTGAAGACAGCGCCAACGACGGCGGGGGTGAGGCCAGTGATAGCGATAGTGATGCCAACGATGCTTCTGGAGGCGATCAAGAGGACGCGGTAAGCGACATGTCTGATTGATCCTGTGCCCCCCTGCTGTTTATCCTGCACAGAAAAAGATCAGGCGTGGCCTTGAAGGTTGTGAGAGCTTTTGGGAGGGGAAGCCCCTCATATAAAAAGGATTGTTGTCAACGCATTGTTAAGGTCAGCAATGATTGGGCGCCCGTATGATGTTATGGGCTCTGCGATGAGTTGGTTGCTATGATTTTACCTTTATCTTGTGCGAGCTTCGAGCAGGCTTGTGGCGACTCTCCGAGGGTCCCTCGGGAGACCTGTTGACCTTGCAGCAAGAGCCTTGTGAGACCGTGCGCCGGCTGCGGGACGGCATGCGTGTGTGTGCTGGGCCCAGCCCTACCCGCGAGGGGCTCGCAAGGGGGAGGAAGCTAGTGCGAATTCCAACTTGAGCAGAAACCGGAACACGAGAAAGCGCACGGACAAAATAAAACACCCCTCCCCGCATACGCAAACACAAATTCAGCTTCAAATTAGGTCCGAAACGAGAAAGCTTGATCACACGAATGGGAGCAAAAGCAAAAGGCCACGTCCGGCACCTAGTCTAGTCTTCGATGTCTTCTCACCAGCGCGGAGCTAAGTGCTACCACTGGGCGTGCGAGGGAACCCCCGAGGCCCGAGGGCGGCTCTTCGGAGACTCCGGGGTGTGTACAGCCCCAACTCATTATTACGTGAGAGTGTCACGAGCGGCGAGCTTCAGAGGCACTGGGCCTGCTTCACAGGTACCGGCCTTGCTTCATATCGCGAGATGAGGGTGATACGTCTCCAATATATCTATAATTTTTGATTGTTCCATGCTATTATATTACCCCTTTTGGATGTTTATGGGCTTTATTTTACACATTTATATCATTTTTGTGACTAACCTACTAACCGGAGGCCCAGCCCATATTGCTGTTTTTTTTGCCTATTTTAGTATTTCGAAGAAAAGGAATATCAAACGGAGTCCAAACGGAATGAAACCTTCGGGAGCGTGATTTTTGGAACGAACGTGATCCGGAGAGCTTGGAGTGCAAGTCAAGAAGCAGCCGAGGAAGCCACAAGAGAGGAGGCCGCACCCCCCTGTAGGGCGCGCCCCCTGACTCGTGGGCCCCTCGGGCGGCCACCGACATACTTCTTCCTCCTATATATACCTACGTACCCCAAAAACATCCAGGAGCACCACGAAACACAATTTCCACCGCCGCAACCTTCTGTATCCGCGAGATCTCATCTTGGAGCCTTCGCCGGCACTCTGCCGGAGAGGGAATCGACCATGGAGGGCTTCTACATCAACATCCTTGCCCCTCCGATGAGTTGTGAGTAGTTTACCACAGACCTACGAGTCCATAGTTATTAGCTAGATGGCTTCTTCTCTCTTTTTGGATCTCAATACAATGTTCTCCACCTCTCTTGTGGAGATCTATTTGATGTAAACTCTTTTTGCGGTGTGTTTGTCGAGATCCGATGAATTGTGGGTTTATGATCAAGTTTATCTATGAATAATATTTGAATCTTCTCTGAATTCTTTTATGTATGATTGAGTTATCTTTGCAAATCTCTTTGAATTATCAGTTTGGTTTGGCCTACTAGATTGATCTTTCTTGCCATGGGAGAAGTGCTTAGCTTTGGGTTCAATCTTGCGGTGCCCTTACCCAGTGACAGAAAGGGTTGCAAGGCACGTATTGTATTGTTGCCATCGAGGATAACAAGATGGGGTTTATATCATATTGCTTGAGTTTATCCCTCTACATCATGTCATCTTGCTTAAAGCGTTACTCTGTTCTTATGAACTTAATACTCTAGATGGAGGCAGGACTCGGTCGATGTGTGGAGTAATAGTAGTAGATGCAGGCAGGAGTCAGTCTACTTGCTATGCACGTGATGCCTATATACACGATCATGCCTAGATAATCTCATAACTATGCGCTTTTCTATCAATTGCTCGACAGTAATTTGTTCACCCACCGTAATACTTATGCTATCTTGAGAGAAGCCTCTAGTGAAACCTATGCCCCCCGGGTCTATCTCTTGTCATATTTGCTTTCAATCTACTTTTATTTGCATCTTTACTTTTTGCTTCTGTATTATAAAATACCAAAAATATATTTATCTTATCATACTATCTTTATTAGATCTCACTTTCGCAAGTGGCCGTGAAGGGATTGGCAACCCCTTTATTGCGTGGGTTGCAAGTTCTCAGTTTGTTTGTGTAGGTGCGTGGGACTTTTGAGGAGCCTCCTACTGGATTGATACCTTGGTTCTCAAAACTGAGGGAAATACTTACGCTACACTTGTTGCATCACCCTCTCCTCTTCGAGGAAAACCAACGCAAGCTCAAGACGTAGCAAGAAGGATTTTTGGCGCCGTTGCCGGGGAGGTCTTCGCTCAAGTCAAGACATACCAAGTACCCATCACAAACCCATCTCCCTCGCATTTACATTATTTGCCATTTTCCTCTCGTTTTCCTCTCCCCCACTTCACCCTTGCCGTTTTATTCGCCCTCTCTTTCCCAATCTCTTCCTCTCTCTGTCGCTTGCCGTTTTTCTGCTTGCTTGTGTGTTGGATTACTTGTTGCCATGGCACAAGATAATAACAAATTGTGTGATTTCTCGAATACCAATAATAATGATTTCCTTAGTACTCCAATTGCTCCTCTTAATGATGCTGAGTCTTGTGAAATCAATACCGCTTTGCTGAATCTTGTTATGAAAGATCAATTCGCCGACCTTCCTAGTGAAGATGCCGCTACTCATCTAAACAATTTTGTTGATTTGTGTGATATGCAAAAGAAGAAAGATACGGATAACAATATTGCCAAATTGAAGTTATTTCCGTTTTCACTTAGAGATCGTGCTAAAGTTTGTTTTTCGTCTTTGCCTGAAAATAGTATTGATTCTTGGAACAAGTGCAAAGATGTTTTTATCTCTAAGTATTTTCCTCCCGCTAAGATCATCACTCTTAGGAACGATATTATGAATTTTAAACGATTTGATCATGAGCATGTTGCCCTATCTTGGGAAAGAATGAAATTGATGCTTCGCAATTGCCCTACTCATGGTTTGAATTTATGGATGATCATACATAATTTTTATGCCGGTTTGAACTTTCCTTCTAGAAATCTCTTAGATTCGGCCGCGGGAGGCATGTTTATGGAAATCACGTTAGGAGATGCTACAAAACTTCTTGATAATATTATGGCTAATTATTCTCAATGGCACACCGAAAGATCTTCTAGTAAAAAAGTGCATGCTATAGAAGAAATCAATGTTTTGAGTGGAAAGATGGATGAACTTATGAAGATGTTTACTACTAAAAATACTCCTCTTGATCCCAATGATATGCCTTTGTCTTCTTTGATTGAGAATAATAATGAATCTATGGATGTGAATTTTCTTGGTAGGAATAGTTTTGGAAACAATGCTTATAGAGGAAACTTTAATGCTAGACCGTTCCCTAGTAATTCCTCTAATAATTATGGAAATTCTTACAATAATTCTTATGGTAATTTTAATAATATGCCCTCTGATTTCGAGAATAGTGTGAAAGAATTTATGATTTCTCAAAAGAATTTTAATGATTTGCTTGAAGAAAAAATGCTCAAAGTTGATGATTTGGGTAGGAACGTTGATAGACTTTCACTTGATGTTGATTCTCTTAAACTTAGTCCTTCCCCTCCTAAGCATGATATCAATGAGTCCCTCAAAGTAATGAGAATTTCCATTGATGAGTGTAAGGAAAGAACCGCTAGATTGCATGCTAAGAAAGATAGCTTTATAAAAGCGTGTTCTTCTAGTTTCCGTGAATATAATGATGAGGATCTTAAAGTTATTGATGTGTCTCCTATTAGATCTTTGTTTTGCAATATGAATTTTGATGATTATGGGACTGATGATGAATCAACTTTGCCTAGAAGGCGTCCCAAGAATTCGGAATCTTTAGATCTTGATGCTAAATTTGGTAAAAGTGAGATTGGAGAATCCTCAACTTCTAATAACATTGAACCTACTATCTCGGATTTCAAGGAATTTGATTATGATAATTGTTCTTTAAAAGGTTGTATTTCCTTGTTGCAATCCGTTGTTAATTCTCCTCATGCTTATAGTCAAAATAAAGCTTTTACCAAACATATTGTTGATGCCTTGATGCAATCTTATGATGAAAAACTTAATCTGGAAGTTTCTATACCTAGAAAACTTAATGATGAGTGGGAACCTACTATAAAGATTAGAATTAAATATCGTGAGTGTTTTGCTTTGTGTGATTTTGTCAGGACCCCGACTCGATGTCACATCGATCTAGCCGGTAACACCTCATATCACTTTGCGGCCTCACGCACGGTATCCCCACGGGTGTCGCCTTACCTTTGCCCGGGACCGTTTGCGCCTTTGGCTCACGTATATGATAGTGTCGCTAGCATCCATATGATAAGGAGCCCGGGCTGACATGACTAGTCGTAAACCCAAAGTGGCACAGACTTACAGGGACAGGCATCCATGACCCAGCTTCGAACGTGTCGGTCATCAGCAAGTGGGTCCGGGCTGTAGCACTGGGCTAGCAGGACTCCGGTAAACCGGGCTGTAGCGGGCTAACAGGACTCCGGTACTCAAAGCGTGACATTTCCCCGAAGGGACAGACACAGGAACGAAGAAGGACACATGCCGGCCAGCCTGAGTGTTCCAGAGCAGTAGCAAGCTACCATGGCTCAGCGGTAACACTAGGAGACATTTCCCGGTAAGAGAGGCTACTAAAGATAAACAACTAGATAGTCAGATCCCACACATACCAAGCATTTCAATCATACACACAATATGCTCGATATGTGCAAATACAACGAAGCATCACAACATGACTCTACGACACAAGTACTTTATTTAAGGCTCAGGGAGCCATACATAACATACACAAAGGTACGGGTCTCACGACCCAACATTCAAGTCATACAGTCATACAAACCAGCAGCGGAAGTAACTTGTCTGAGTACAGACAACTAGTAAAATAAAAGAGGCTTGGAAAGCCTAGCTATACTACGTGGTCCTTCACAAGCTCAGGGTCACCACCTGGGTCCTTAGCCTACTCGTTGATGTCAACGTCTACATAGAACCCATCAGAAGGGGTTGCAACGTCTTCTGTAATTATAGCAACATGAGTACAAAGGTACTCAGCAAGACTTACATCAGATCCTACATACATGCATATTATCAAGAAGGGTTGGTGGAGTTATTGCAGCAAGCCAGCTTTGACTCTTGGCTAGACTATCCTACGGTACTCCAACTAGAAATGGTTTTGCGCACACGAGTCCACTACTCACCACTTCAATACACTACCGAGGATCCACCTCCGTCTCCCTACGGAAGAGCCATCCTCGGCACTCACACTTATCTTGAGGCTTTTAGTAGTTTCCATTTACTTGTCTATGAACTGTATAGGCAACCAAGTAGTCCTTTACCGCGGACGCGGCTATTCGAATAGATTATGATAACCCTGCAGGGGTGTACTTCTTCATACATGTTTCCACCACTTAGCGTCTGCACACGACATGTGCTCGGCAGACTTCAAGCGAAAGCCGACGTGGGTGTAGACCACGACCTACCTAAACACTTAAGCCTCTAGTCCAGGTTTATCGCCTATCCAGGTTCCATCCGCAGGGAGTCCGGCCGAGGTTTCCCATACGGCCCCGAACGATGTGAACAGGGTTCCCGAGATACCTAACGGGTATTCGGTACACCGTGCCACGTACCTACCGCATCACAGCCCACCCCTACGGTCAGCGCTGTCCACGGCCTCCAGTAGGCTACAAACACCAGAAACTACTTGCAACTCCTGGACAGAGAGCTAGGGTGAATAAGAAGTCGAGCACACCTAATGCAAATCTCGTCCCGAGATTTGGGTCATTTTCAGAAATGATCCTGAGGGTTTCACAAATCCCCATTTCAAATTAAATGGAATTTTAAACATGATGCACACACCTAATGCATAACTAGCTAAGGTGTGACAACTCACCCCCACTCAAAAGAATCTCGTCCCGAGATTTGGGTTCCTCCGGGAAGAAGGCGGGATATTCAAGTCGAAGACGATCCTCCCTTTCCCAAGTTGCTTCATCCTCAGAATGGTGCGACCATTGAACTTTGAGAAACTTGATATTATGACATCGGGTGGTACGTTCGGCCTGATCGAGGATACGAATGGGGTACTCTCGATATGTAAGATTATCTTGAAGATCAAGCGTTTCGTGGTCCACTTCACGGATAGGATCCGAGAAGCAACGCCTGAGTTGAGAAACGTGGAAGACATCGTGGACTCTGGAGAGGTGCGGAGGTAGTTCCAACTGGTAGGCAACTTCTCCTCGTTTGGCGAGAATGCGAAAAGGTCCAATGTAACGAGGAGCCAATTTGCCTTTGATACCGAAACGATGGGTTCCCTTCAGAGGGGTGACCCGAAGATAAGCTTTCTCGTCAACCTCGAAAGTCATAGCCTTATGTTTTCGGTCGTATTGACTCTTTTGACGAGATTGGGCTGTTTTCAACTTTTCACGAACGATACGAACTTGTTCTTCTGCTTCCTGAATCATATCCGGGCCAAAGAATTGTCTTTCCCCGGTCTCTGAACAGTTAAGGGGTGTTCGACACCGTCGTCCATAGAGAACTTCAAAAGGGGCCTTACCCAAGCTAGATTGATAGCTGTTGTTGTAAGCGAATTCGGCAAATGGAAGGCACTTCTCCCAGTCCATTCCGAATGAGATAACAGAGGCTCGAAGCATGTCTTCTAGAATTTGGTTGACGCGTTCCACTTGACCACTCGACTGAGGGTGGAAAGCGGTGCTAAAGGAGAGACGGGTTCCCATAGCATTTTGGAAACTTTCCCAAAATCGAGAGGTGAAAAGACTTCCTCGATCCGAGTTAATTTCCAAAGGAACACCATGGAGGAACACTATTCGGGAGATGTATAGGTCTGCCAGCTGACTAGCGGTTATACTCTCACGAACAGGTAAGAAATGGGCTACTTTGGAAAGACGATCGACAACGACGAAGATAGCATTATTCCCTCTCTTGGTCCTGGGAAAACCGGTAATGAAATCCATACCAATTTTATCCCATTTCCATTCAGGAATAGCTAAGGGTTGAAGGGTGCCAGCAGGCCGTTGATGCTCTGCTTTTACACGACGACAGACGTCGCAATTTGCAATATACTGAGCAATCTCTCTCTTCATCCTAGTCCACCAGAACCTCTGGCGTAGGTCCTGATACATCTTAGTACTACCGGGATGAATGGTGAGAGGAGATTCATGAGCCTCCTTAAGGATCAACTGCCGTAGATGCTGGTTCTTGGGAACCACTAGACGGTTCTCAAAGTACACAACACCATGATCATTTGTGGAGAAACAACTAGCACCTCCGCTAGCAATGTTCTCTTTGATTTTAGATATTCCCTTATCTCGCTTTTGGGCAGTGATGATTTGATCCGTAAGAGTAGGTTTTGCTACCAAGGTGGAAAGAAAACCTTGAGGAACAATGTGAAGGTTAAGCTTCCGAAATTCCTCATGGAGAAGCGGTTGACTTTGTTGTAACATCAGGTTGTTACAATAAGATTTACGACTTAGCGCATCAGCCATGACGTTGGCTTTCCCTGGGGTGTAGGTTATTCCTAAGTCGAAGTCTGTGATCAACTCAAACCAACGTCTTTGCCTGAGATTCAGATCCGGTTGGGTGAAGATGTACTTCAGACTTTGGTGATCAGTGAATATTTCGCAACGATTACCGAGGAGGTAATGCCGCCAGGTCTTAAGTGCATAGACTACGGCTGCAAGCTCTAGATCACGAGTAGGATAATTCTCCTCATGTGGGTGCAATTGCCGTGAGGCGTAAGCAATTACGTGTCGATCTTGCATGAGAATACAGCCTAGTCCTTGTCGCGAGGCGTCGCAGTAGATAACAAAGTCCTTGGAGAAGTCTGGCGGTACCAGTACGGGAGCAGAGGTCAGGCGTCTTTTCAGTTCCTGAAAGCTGTGCTCACATTGTGGAGTCCACTCGAACTTCTTATCTTTCTTGAGGAGTTCGGTTAGAGGTTTAGCAACCTTGGAGAAGTTCTCGACAAAGCGACGACAATAGCTCGCTAAGCCCAGAAAACTCCGAACTTGCTTGACCGATTCAGGTGGAGTCCAATTAAGGACGGCTTGAACTCGCTCAGGGTTAACAGCAATACCTTTACCAGATATTACATGACCCAGATAGGTCACTTCTGACAACCAGAATTCACATTTAGAAAATTTGGCATAAAGGCGATGCTCTCGAAGTTTCTTCAACACTAGCCTTAGATGTTCGGCATGTTCTTCCTCGTTCTTGGAGTAGATGAGTATATCATCGAGGTAAACCACGACGAATTTATCCAAATACTCCATGAAGATTGAGTTCATTAACCGAGAAAAGGTGGCTGGAGCATTGGTTAATCCGAAGGACATGACGGTGTACTCGTATTGGCCATAACGAGTAACAAAGGCCGTTTTAGGAATGTCCCCGTTTCTGATTTTGATTTGATGGTAGCCCAACCTCAAATCCATCTTGGAGAAGACTGAGGATCCAGCGAGCTGATCATACAGGTCGTTGATCCTGGGAAGTGGATATTTGTTTTTGGTTGTGACCAAATTGACAGGTCGGTAATCTACAACCATCCGGTCCGTACCATCCTTCTTCTTGACGAATAGGACGGGGCAAGCCCACGGAGATGAGCTAGGGCGGATGAAACCCTTTTTCAAGGACTCATCGAGTTGTTTCTTAAGCTCGGCTAGCTCTAGTGGTGCCATCTTATAAGGTCTTCTAGCAATCGGAACGGTTCCTGGAATGAGGTCTATTACGAACTCAACATCCCTGTCAGGTGGAACACCTGGCAATTCCTCTGGAAAGACATCCGGGAAGTCACGGACTACCGGAACGTCCTCAAGGTCTGGCAAAGGGCTGGCATTAAGAGAATATAACTGTCGCTTGGCTATTCGGGTCAATACATTGACTATCTTGCCCGAAGGGTGAGTGAGTTGAACAGTCCTAGAGAAGCAATCAATTTTGGCTTGATGAGCTGACATCCAGTCCATACCCAAAATGATATTAATATCTGAAAATTTAAGGGCTATCAAAGATGCAAGGAAAACAAGTCTGTCGACTTGGATTTCATTTCCATGGCTTACTCTAGAAGTTTGCCATTTGGATCCCGGAGTTTGAATTACCATAGAGGTTGGCATATCACCGAATGCGACGTTATGCAAACGAGCATAGTTCTCAGATATAAAAGAATGAGAGGCTCCTGTATCGAAAAGAACGGATGCCGGGTGGCAATTAACAAGAAGCGTACCGAGAACGACGTTGGGATCCTCTTGAGCTTCTTCGGCAGACATACAGTTGACATGGCCACGTGAAGCGGTGACCGGCTTGGCATGGAATACTTTTCCTGTCGGCTTGCCACGGCCAACAGCTTTAGCAGACTGGTTGGGGTTGGTCTGGGGACACTCACGCATATAGTGACCAGATTCCCCACACTTGAAACAAGTCACGGAACTGGTACGTGGAGGAGCATTGTTAGTTGGACCCCCATAGGGCTTGGCTGGAGCAGACTGTTGAACAGGGTGAGGCGCCTGGAAAGATGGCCTCGGTGTGAACCTGGGTGGCAGGGCGGTGTTGGGTACCCACACGCGGCGCTTTTGAGGACCAGCACCGGATGAGGAACCCATGTCACGGCCATGCTTGCGTGTTGCGTCATAATCAGTCTGACCAGTTTCAGCACTGATGGCTTTGTTGACAAGTTTCTGAAAGGATGTGCACTCATGCAGACGGAGGTCGCGGCGAAGCTCAGGACTAAGTCCCTTACGGAACCTTGCCTGCTTCTTGGCGTCAGTAGAAACTTCCTCGGTTGCATATCGTGCGAGGTTACCAAACTCCCTGCTGTAGACATCCACAGAGAGTCGGCCTTGGGTGAAATTGCAAAATTCTTCACGTTTACGGTCCATGAGACCCTCCGGAATGTGATGTTCACGGAAAGCCTCGCTGAATTCAGCCCAAGTAGTGACATGGCCCGCTGGGCGCATAGCTCCATAATTCTCCCACCATAGACTGGCGGGGCCTTCAAGATGATATGCAGCAAAGGTGACCTTGTCAGCCTCCGCTACCAGCGCGGAACGCAGTTTGTGAGAGATACTGCGAAGCCAGTCATCAGCGTCGAGAGGCTCGACGGAGTGGTGGAACGTGGGTGGATGTAATTTGATAAAATCACTGAGTGACACCACGTTAGTCCTCTGATGGTGTGCTGTGTTCTGTTCAATACGCTCCAACAAACGGTTGGTCTCCCGCTTGTTTCTCTCAGCTTCCATCATAACCTCGGCTAGGGAAGGAGGATGAGGCAGATTTGCATCCCTGACTTCACTGCCTTCGGCCTGCTCTTGAGGAGCAGGGTTAGTGCGCGTGTTGACCATCCTAGGTAAACAAGACAATGATTTAGTCAGGATGATAAAATTCCGACATAGGATATAAAATGTAAGGAATAACTCGAAATGCAAGATGATCATCCGTATGACATGGTAGATACAAAAACTGCTTCTTTATTCCATCGTCATACACACCATACAGGGTTTAGTACAAGACCAAACAGAGTACTATTCCGGTGAAAGAGGATTACATCTCATCGGAGGCATCCCAAGCTCCTATACATTATTTTTCTACACCTCCGGAGAGAGTACAAACTAGGTCATATCCCACGAGTCACGCGGGACGATAGACGACACAGCTAGTGCGAACTAGTGATACTACCACTAACTCAGACCGATCCGTAGTAGTCCTCGTAGAAGTCACCTCCATAGCCTGGAAGCTCAACATGATCATCCGGAAACAGACGATCTCGCGGAGCTTGTGGGCCATAAGGGCTAGGATGAGGCCTTGGACCAACAGACGGTGGCCTGCGGGGACCGCGAGGTGGGGTGATGCCTCCTACATCACGCCAACCCATCACGTCTGGCAGAGCAGATCTCACAGGATAGAGATCGCGCATATCCGAATATCCAGCTTGCACCGCCGGTGCGAACCGAGTCAAAGTGGCCCAGTGGTCAGCACGGGTATTGAAGAGCTCTAACCTTAAGGCCCGATTTTCACGGTCCTTATCCTCGAGCATCTCAGCAGTGGTGCGAGTCCGTGAATCCTCCTGAGTGGGGTCAGCATAGATAGCCTGGAGATACCCTTGTGCTCCCGGAAGTGATCCTGGCATATACCGGAAATCAGAGTCCCGAAATAGACCAGATCTGACTCGCATGATGGTCATCATAGAGTAGGCGGTGTCCTGCACAGCCATCTCAATAGTAACCCCGAGTCCATAGGAGCAGTGAAGGGGCTCGGTGGATCCAGGATAAGATGGAAATATCCTGACAGTGCAGAGATACTGGCTTTGATTGAAGTCCCGAAATTGCTCTTCGACCGTGTACTCAGGATACCAGCGGTATCCAGCCTCAGTCATTACCCTGACCAACTTGGCAGTATGGCCGGGTACATCTAGGCATCGAGTCAGGCGAACCACTTGATTGAGGTCGCGAGTGGCCATCTGAAAGCACAATCATAATGCAAAGGCATTAGAATTTCTAGCAAAATTTCGGCAGCATAACAGCTGTAAATGCTCAAGAAGGATTTGAGACATTTGACAAAGGATTTCGTACACACTCAACATCATCATATCAAAGTTCTGAATCCATTCTAACAACATAATGTGGTAGTAGGACTGAACTAGGCTTGTATCCATCAAACTTATAAGGTACTACTGATTAGTAACACGTGATCCTGATAGAGAGTATAGATCCTAATTCCTTAACCCCCGGTGGAAGAATGGACTGACTCAGATCAGAATGTCATAAGATAATGGAGTAAAAAGAGCCTTACGTTCCAACCCACAAACAATTCCCCTACATATAACTAAAGAATTTCTAGACTCAACATCGACCAGTTTGGCTTGGAGAACCTACAGGCAGTCCGGCTCTGATGCCAACGCTGTCAGGACCCCGACTCGATGTCACATCGATCTAGCCGGTAACACCTCATATCACTTTGCGGCCTCACGCACGGTATCCCCACGGGTGTCGCCTTACCTTTGCCCGGGACCGTTTGCGCCTTTTGGCTCACGTATATGATAGTGTCGCTAGCATCCATATGATAAGGAGCCCGGGCTGACATGACTAGTCGTAAACCCAAAGTGGCACAGACTTACAGGGACAGGCATCCATGACCCAGCTTCGAACGTGTCGGTCATCAGCAAGTGGGTCCGGGCTGTAGCACTGGGCTAGCAGGACTCCGGTAAACCGGGCTGTAGCGGGCTAACAGGACTCCAGTACTCAAAGCGTGACATTTCCCCGAAGGTACAGACACAGGAACGAAGAAGGACACATGCCGGCCAGCCTGAGTGTTCCAGAGCAGTAGCAAGCTACCATGGCTCAGCGGTAACACTAGGAGACATTTCCCGGTAAGAGGCTACTAAAGATAAACAACTAGATAGTCAGATCCCACACATACCAAGCATTTCAATCATACACACAATATGCTCGATATGTGCAAATACAACGAAGCATAACAACATGACTCTACGACACAAGTACTTTATTTAAGGCTCAGGGAGCCATACATAACATACACAAAGGTACGGGTCTCACGACCCAACATTCAAGTCATACAGTCATACAAACCAGCAGCGGAAGTAACTTGTCTGAGTACAGACAACTAGTAAAATAAAAGAGGCTTGGAAAGCCTAGCTATACTACGTGGTCCTTCACAAGCTCAGGGTCACCACCTGGGTCCTTAGCCTACTCGTTGATGTCAACGTCTACATAGAACCCATCAGAAGGGGTTGCAGCGTCTTCTGTAAAAAATGTAAATTATAGCAACATGAGTACAAAGGTACTCAGCAAGACTTACATCAGATCCTACATACATGCATATTATCAAGAAGGGTTGGTGGAGTTATTGCAGCAAGCCAGCTTTGACTCTTGGCTAGACTATCCTACGGTACTCCAACTAGAAATGGTTTTGCGCACATGAGTCCACTACTCACCACTTCAATACACTACCGAGGATCCACCTCCGTCTCCCTACGGAAGAGCCATCCTCGGCACTCACACTTATCTTGAGGCTTTTAGTAGTTTCCATTTACTTGTCTATGAACTGTATAGGCAACCAAGTAGTCCTTTACCGCGGACGCAGCTATTCGAATAGATTATGATAACCCTGCAGGGGTGTACTTCTTCATACATGTTTCCACCACTTAGCGTCTGCACACGACATGTGCTCGGCAGACTTCAAGCGAAAGCCGACGTGGGTGTAGACCACGACCTACCTAAACACTTAAGCCTCTAGTCCAGGTTTATCGCCTATCCAGGTTCCATCCGTAGGGAGTCCGGCCGAGGTTTCCCATACGGCCCCGAACGATGTGAACAGGGTTCCCGAGATACCTAACGGGTATTCGGTACACCGTGCCACGTACCTATCGCATCACAGCCCACCCCTACGGTCAGCACTGTCCACGGCCTCCAGTAGGCTACAAACACCAGAAACTACTTGCAACTCCTGGACAGAGAGCTAGGGTGAATAAGAAGTCGAGCGGGGTCATATTTCAGGGCCCAATGCATGGTAGTAGCTGTATCTTAAATCACACATACAGATCTCAGTGCTTAAGGTCGGCTTCAATGAAACAACCCACCATGTACTCCTACATGGCCTCTCATCGATACCTTTACCAAATCGTGTTCACCACACCACTCTTATTACCGACATAATCATTTCACTCTAGCCCATCACCCAGATGAACCAGACCTGACACGACTCTAAGCATAGCAGGCATAGCAAGGTAGGAACAACACATACATATGGCTCAATCAACTCCTACACATGCTAGAGGGTTTCATCTAGTTACTGTGGCAATGACAGGTCATGCAGAGGAAATGGGTTCAACTACCGTAGCACACAGCAGTTTGAAACACGTTGTCCTAATGCAGTAAAAGAGAGCAGGAGCGAGAACATGGGATTGTATCGATATGATCAAATGGTTGGTTGCTTGCCTGATGGTTCGATGCACTGATACGGTTCTTCGTTAGGGTAATCACGGTACTCCTCGGAGGCAGAACCTGTCGCAAAGGACACCGATACACAACCATCACCAAACAATGTGCAATAATATGATGCATGCATGAAACATGGCAATATGAGTGTGTTGGGCTAATGCAACTAAGACCAGAAGGGTTTGAACCAATTTGAATCAAAGATTCAAATTTTAAACTCAAGTATGGCCTTTTAAAGTGCTTTTCCTTGTTCTGCTTTAAACATCAATTTAACTTGTTTGATCATGCATGAAAATAGTACAGATGGATAGATTGGATTTTTCTGATCATTTTTCATATATAATTTGTCTGATTTGGAGTTACAGAATAAAAGTTATGAATTTTTGAAGTTTAAATAATATTCTGGAATTTCCTGATTTAAATTAAATCCAGAAATATAAATATTGCGCCAGCATGACGTCAGCATGACGTCAGCGGTCAACTGCGGCTGGCTGGGGTCAAACCTGACGTTTGGGGTCCACACGTCAGTGATAGGGGGGGTTTAACAGGGTTAATTTATTCCTAATTAGGGGTTAGTGGCGCTGGGGCCCACTGTCAGTGTCAGGGGGGTTAATTAAGCGGTGATTAGTACTAATCTGACCACCTGGCCGACGGGGCCCACGCGTCAGTGACCCTGGGGGGGTCAAACCCCAGGTCAGACAGGTCAAACCCCACCGGCGACATGACGCCGACGAGGCCCGAGACGGCGGCGCGATGCGGGATCGCGCTACAGGGCACGGGCGAGGCCGTGCTTGGGCTCGTTGGAGAGCTCTTGCTCCCGCGCGTCGAACGGTGGTGGTGGTCGTGCCTGAGGTGGCCGGTACCGACGACGGGGAGCTCGTGAGCGGCGGCCGGAGTTCGGGTGCGGTCGGGATCGGTGCTGCTGCTCGCAAGCGAGGGAGCTAAGGCGCTGGAGGGGTTCTACGGGTCCTTACGGACTTGTTGGACTCGCCGGGGTGACCAAATGGTCAGCGGAGCTGCGTCGACGGCGAGCTCGGCGACGGCGGAGGTTCGGCCGTGGTGGGAGACGGGGTTACGGTGCGGGAACGAGGGGGAAAGGAGGGGGAAACGGTGGCGGAGCTCACCGCGGTTGCAGTGGGCGTCGAAGCGGGCTCGGGGACGCGCTGGAGACGGCGAATCGACGGCGATGGTGGTCGGAGCCCGAGGAAGAAGACGATGGCGTGGAGGCGATGCAGGGCTTCCGGAGGGGCTTGGCTTGGTGGGGAGGAAGAGGGGATCGCGGCGGAGCT
>NC_041381.1:405536604-405538453 GCF_002162155.2 Triticum dicoccoides | reverse complement strand
GCTTTTCCTTGTTCTGTTAAAAACATCAATTTAACTTGTTTGATCATGCATGAAAATAGTACAGATGGATAGATTGGATTTTTCTGATCATTTTTCATATATAATTTGTCTAATTTGGAGTTACAGAATAAAAGTTATGAATTTTTGAAGTTTAAATAATATTCTGGAATTTCCTGATTTAAATTAAATCCAGAAATATATATATTGCGCCAGCATGACGTCAGCATGACGTCAGTGGTCAACTGCGGCTGGCTGGGGTCAAACCTGACGTGTGGGGTCCACACGTCAGTGACAGGGGGGTTTAGCAGGGTTAATTTAATCCTAATTATGAATTAGTGGCGCTGGGGCCCACTGGTCAGTGTCAGGGGTTAACTAACAGTGATTAGCACTAATCTGACTACCTGGCCGACGGGGCCCACGCGTCAGTGACCCTGGGGGGGTCAAACCCCAGGTCAGACAGGTCAACCCCACCGGCGACATGACGCCGGCGAGGCCCGAGACGGCGGCGCGATGCGGGATCGCGCTACAGGGCACGGGCGAGGCCGTGCTTGGGCTCGTTGGAGAGCTCTTGCTCCCGCGCGTCGAACGGTGGTGGTGGCCGTGCCTGAGGTGGCCGGTACCGACGACGGCGAGCTCGTGAGCGGCGGCCGGAGTTCGGGTGCGGTCGGGATCGGTGCTGCTGCTCGCAATCGAGGGAGCTGAGGCGCTGGAGGGGTTCTACGGGTCCTTACGGACTTGTTGGACTCGCCGGGGTGACCAAATGGTCACCGGAGCTGCGTCGATGGCGAGCTCGGCGACGGCGGAGGTTCGGCCGTGGTGGGAGACGGGGTTACGGTGCGGGAATGAGGGGGAAAAGAGGGGGAAACGGTGGCGGAGCTCACCGCGGTTGCAGTGGGCGTCGAAGCGGGCTCGGGGACGCGCTGGAGACGGCGAATCGACGGCGATGGTGGTCGGAGCCCGAGGAAGAAGACGATGGCGTGGAGGCGATGCAGGGCTTCCGGAGGGGCTTGGCTTGGTGGGGAGGAAGAGGGGATCGCGGCGGAGCTTCCGAGCTCAGTGGAGGGGCGAGGGGTGGCCGGTGACGGCTGCTATGGCGAACGGCGGCGATGGTGGTGTTCGGCCGTGAGAGAGAGAGCGAGGGGGAGGAGGGGAAGAACCGAGGGAGAGTGAGAGAGAGCAGGGGGAGGGCGTGGCGTCGTCCGGGGCATCGAGACGTGGAGGGGAGGGCAGGCAGGCATCCGAGCAGGTGGCGTGGCGCGGTGGCGCGCGCGCGCCGGCCACACTCCCCTCCCTCTGTCGAGGACGAAGACGACAGAGGAGGGAGGCGGGCTGGGCCGCCTGCTGGCTCGGCCGGCCAGCTGGCTGGGCCGGCCAGCTGGCTGGGCCGGACAGGGAGGAGCCCAGGTAAGCTCCTCCTTTTATTTATTTTTCTTTTTCTAATTTCTGACATTAGTTTTGATTTAAATAAAATATTAAATCATTTATTTACCTTATGCCAATTTTTACAGGAGCTAGATATATTATTCCAGAGCTCCTTTATAAATGGCATAATATTTGGACATATATTAATATATATAACTAATATATTTCCAATGCAAATATTTATGCATTAATTCCAAATGCCCAAAATAAATACCTATGAGCTCTTAAAAATATTGGTTTGATTTTTATCTCTGTCCAATATTTTCAGAGAGCAACATGAGCATTTTCTTGGACCTTTTTGGAGAAATTTTTATTTGGGTCATTTTCAAAAAATGATTCTGAGGGTTTCACAAATCCCCAATTCAAATTAAATGGAATTTTAAACATGATGCACACATTCTAATGCATGACTAGCTAGGGTGTGACA
>NC_041381.1:405534524-405536594 GCF_002162155.2 Triticum dicoccoides | reverse complement strand
CTTCCGAGCTCAGCGGAGGGGTGAGGGGTGGCCGGTGACGGCTGCTATGGCGAACGGCGGCGATGGTGGTGTTCGGCCGTGAGAGAGAGAGAGCGAGGGGGAGGAGGGGAAGAACCGAGGGAGAGTGAGAGAGAGCAGGGGGAGGGCGTGGCGTCGTCCGGGGCATCGAGACGAGGAGGGGAGGGCAAGCAGGCAGGCGAGCAGGTGGCGTGGCGCGGTGGCGCGCGCGCGCCGGCCACACTCCCCTCCCTCTGTCGAGGACGAAGACGACAGAGGAGGGAGGCGGGCTGGGCCGCCTGCTGGCTGGGCCGGCCAGCTGGCTGGGCTGCACAGGGAGGAGCCCAGGTAAGCTCCTCCTTTTATTTATTTTTCTGTTTTCTAATTTCTGACATTTGTTTTGATTTAAATAAAATATTAAATCATTTATTTACCTTATGCCAATTTTTGCAGGAGCTAGATATATTATTCCAGGGCTCCTTTATAAATGGCATAATATTTGGACATATATTAATATATATAACTAATATATTTCCAAAGCAAATATTTATGCATTAATTCCAAATGCCCAAAATAAATACCTATGAGCTCTTTAAAAATATTGGTTTGATTTTTATCTCTGTCCAATATTTTCAGAGAGCAACATGAGCATTTTCTTGGACCCTTTTGGAGAAATTTTTATTTGGGTCATTTTCAGAAATGATCCTGAGGGTTTCACAAATCCCCATTTCAAATTAAATGGAATTTTAAACATGATGCACACACTCTAATGCATAACTAGCTAAGGTGTGACAGATTTGGGTGCTAGTGTTTCCACGATTCCGAAAACTTTATGTGATATTCTAGGTTTCCATGATCTTGATGATTGCTCTTTAAATTTGCACCTTGCGGATTCCACCATTAAAAGGCCTATGGGGAGGATCGATGATGTTCTTATTGTTGCAAACAGAAATTTGGTGCCCGTAGATTTTATCGTTCTTGATATAGATTGCAATCTTTCTTGCCTTATTATTCTTGGTAGACCTTTCCTTAGAACGATTGGTGCGATTATTGATATGAAGGAAGGGAACATTAGATTCCAATTTCCCTTAAAGAAAGGCATGGAGCACTTTCGAAGAAAGAAAGTCAAATTACCTTATGAATCTATCATGCGTGCTACTTATGAATTTAGTGCCAAAGATGGCACTTGTTAGATCTATCTTCGCTTTTTATGCCTAGCTAGGGGCGTTAAATGATAGCGCTAGTTGGGAGGCAACCCAATTTTCTTTATGTTTTTTGTTTTTGCTCCTGTTTAGTAATAAATCTTGCATCTACCTTCTGTTTAGACGTGTTTTTATCTTTTAATTAGTGTTTGTGCCAAGTAGAACCTATAGGATAACCTACGATGATAGTTGATTTGATTCTGCTGAAAAACAGAAACTTTGCATGCACGAATATAATTTTGTTAAATCACAGGAACGTGATTTTGCGTTGATTCTTTTTGATGCTGTTCAATAAACAAATTTTCCAGGACTTCCTATTTTGTTAGGATTTTTAGTGTGTCCAGAAGTTTGCGTTAGTTACAGATTGCTACAGACTGTTCTGTTTTTGACAGATTCTGTTTTTCGTGTGTTGTTTGCTTATTTCAAAGTATCTATGGCTAGTAAATTAGTTTATAAACCATAAGGAAGTTGGAATACAGTAGGTTTAACACCAAAATAAATAAAGAACGAGTTCATTGCAGTACCTTATGTGGTGGTTTTGTTTTCTTTCACTAACAGAGCTTATAAGATTTCCTGTTGAGTTTTGTGTTGTGAAGTTTTCAAGTTTTGGACAAAGCTTTTATGGACTATGGAATAAAGGGTGGCAAGAGCCTAAGCTTGGGGATGCCCAAGGCACCCCAAGATATTCAAGAATAGCCAAAAGCTTATGCTTGGGGATGCCCCGGGGAGGCATCCCCTCTCTCGTCTTCGTTCATTGGTAACTTTACTTGGAGCTATATTTTTATTCGCTACCTGATATGTGTTTTGCTTGGAGCGTCGTGTATTATATTAGTCTTTGATTTTTAGTTTATGAAAGTGCTAGTTATCGACT
>NC_041381.1:405504977-405534262 GCF_002162155.2 Triticum dicoccoides | reverse complement strand
AGGCGATTTTTATGAAAGTCTTCAAAACGTGGAAGTTTCGAAGACAAGCAATAGAAATGACCTAATTGATATGCAGCGGAATATAAACTACAACAAGCAAGCCATAGTCAAGTATGCGATAATGTGAAAGTACAAAGACTAATAGCAGCTAGGTAGTAAGGATCAGGATGGAAGATAGTACGAAGCCAACAAATGATAGTAGTCAAGCAATGAAGTCAAACAGGTATGATGATTAAGCAATGACTTCGCGAAGACAAACACTAAGTAAAAAGGGGGAGAGAGGATAGAACCAGGCACTTGTTGAAGACACATGATTTGTTGGACCAGTTCCAGTTGCTGTGACAACTATACGTCTGGTTAGGGAGGCTGAGATTCAACTCAGAAGACCGTGTGTTCACCTTATTCCCCTTGAGCTAAGGACACCTAGTCCTCGCCCAATCACTCTGGTAAGTCTTCAAGGTAGACTTTCAAACCTTCACAGACTTCGTTCACCGGTGATCCACAATGACTCTTGGATGCTCAGAACGCGACGCCTAACCGGCTGGAGGATTCACAGTCCTCAAGTGTAATAAGTCTTCAGGTCACACAAACAGAAAGACTTCAGTGATGCCTAACACTCTTTGGATCTGGGTGTTTGGGCTTTGTCCTCGCAAGGATTTCTCTCTCTCAAAGGCTTCGAGGTGGGTTGCTCTCACGACAAAAGCCGTAAACTAACTCTGAGCAGCCACCAATTTATGGTGTAGGGGGTGGACTATTTATAGCCCCAAGGCAACCCGACCTGATATGTCCGAAATGACCCTGGGTCACTAAGGAACTGACACGTGTTCCAACGGTCAGATTTCAAACACAAACGACAACTTTACTTGGGCTACAAGCAAAGCTGACTCATCCAGCTCTGGATAATATTTGCTCTCATTGTCTTCGCTCGAAGACATAAGATTTTGGTTGAGCATCACTTCTGTCATTCTGACTTAGTTCACTTGGACCCCACTTAATAGTACGGTGGTTCCTATGACTCAACAAAGAAGAAAAGGAAACAACAAAACGACACAGTCGTCGCGCTCCATATTCTTCACTCAATGTCTTCTCATGTCATAGTCTTCAATGTGAATATCTTCACATACCACCATTGTCTTCAATGTCTTCATACATTTTTAGGGGTCATCTCCGGTAGGTAAACCGAATCAATGAGGGACACTACCTGCGTTATCCTGCAATTCTCACAAACGCATTAGTCCCTCGACCAACTTTGTCATCAATACTCCAAAACCAACAAGGGGTGGCACTAGATGCACTTACAATCTCCCCATTTTTGGTGATTGATGACAAAATGGTTGAAGTTTTCAACGGGAATAAAGTATGTGAAATTGTAGAGGATAGGGTATTGTCTTCATAAGTGGCAGAGGCTCCCCCTGAAGATGTGCATATAAGTAATTTGCTTCTGGAATGCAAATGCACATGGCAGGTTGTACTTGTGGAGATCCTCTTCAACTTATGAAGATAATTCATCATGCATGAAATGATGTAACAAAATGAATGACATGCATAATGAAAAATGGACGTCTGCAGAATGACCTAAGTGCGGAAGTTATCATCGCACATGCGGAATTTATCATCGCATCAGAGAAAAGCAAATAAGTAGCAGACGACCATCAAGTTTAAGTGTTACAACTCAAAGAACCAAATGTATCAAAAGCAAGAGTTGTAAACACGAGGCAAAATATAAAGCAACCGCCCATATGAACCCGTTTGAAGACTATCAACTCATACGCTTCTCCCCCTTTTGTCAGTAATGACCAAAAAGGTTTGAAGACATAGAGTATCTACTCGTTCTCAGGAGTAGGAGAAGCATCAGGGTTGTCATTGTTGTTTGGCGGTGCAAATGTACTTGGTGCAGTGTTGATGCGTGCAGAAGTAGGAGGCGGTGAAGTAGCATCGTCTTCATCATCGATCACTCTGGCATTCACAGTTGCCGCGGAGGAAGAATAGTCAGAGTCTTCAAGAGATGGGGTTCGACGTAGGACAACATTCCGTGGAGGAGTGGAGTCAAACTTGAATCTTTCAGTGAAGCCATCGTCTTGAAGATCTTCTTCAGCACTAAGCAGCGTCAAACTCTTCCATGATCGCCGACAGGTCTCGTGAGTGACAAAGGCATTTTTGGTGGCAAGATTTCGAATGTGATTGACGTCCACCAAGAGGCTTTGCATTTGTCGCTTGAGCCAAAAGTGATGCTTATCTTGTTTCTGATGCAGCGCCACAAGTAGTTCTCGGTCATTTAGAACACGAGAGCGCTTCTTGGGTCTTTGGGCAATTGTGCTCTCAGTAGCTTCAGTTTGCGCACGATGAGGCAGACGAGTGTTCCCAGCCATTGGATAGATAAGAGTTATTGCTTGGACTCCTTCCATGGGCTGAGTGAAGCTTTGGTGTTCAGCATTTTGAAGACAAAGAGGCTTCTTGGCTGGCTCAGGGTATATGGCTTCAACTAACATATCAACCTCTGGTAGAAAGATCAGATGATTGCGAGCAGAGGGCTGATAGTTGATAGCAGAGGGTAGCTTGATGAGGCGCATGGCCCATGGAGCATAGAACTTCAGGCCAAAAAGGTCAGATCTAGACGCAGCAAGTTGCCGGATGAAGAATTCTTGTGTATTGAAGATGATGCCATTGAGGATGTAAAAGACCAATGTCTTCATGGCTCCTTCAAGTTTTGCAGCTGATGAATGCCCTTTGATAGGCCATAGAGTCCGCCTGATGTTGTGATATATGGTGCGAGGCAGATACTCAAGGTCATCAACAAAGAACTCTGTTGGGTATTCAGCGTCATGTGGCAAAGGCTTCATCATGCTCAACATCTGGCTCATGTTGTGTTCTGGCTTATGGAAGATGCTCTCCAGTGTATTGCGGTGAAGTTGACAATCAGGTTCGTATAGCTCTCTGGGAGTGGATAAGCCTGTAAGCTCAATGATTTCATGAGCTTTGGCTTCATGATGAACATTTCCAGTCATCCACTCGAGAACCCATGTCTTTATATCCCTGTTGTAGCCGCGAATGTGGAGGGTAGCATAGAATTGAAGCAAAAGTTCCTCATTCCAATGCTCTTTGTCTGTCACAAAGCTGAGCAGACGTCTTCTTGATTTTCATTGGCTGATGCAGCTGGATTGTCTTCAGCAGCTTGGGCTTTAGACACGGAGACATTCACAGTCGGAGTGGCTTCTGGAAACACTTGACGTGCAACAGATGAGTGGTGCACTTCTCCTTCTGGAATGCTCGAAAGAGGGACCTGAGGCATTTCTCCTTTCCGAAGACTGCGAAAAACTGGCGACGCCTTTGGAGATGGAGTTGGCTGGGCCCCAAGGTCTTCTTGTTCTTCTTGAACAGGCGGTGTAACTTGTGGTTGTGGTTGGGGAGTACTTGGGGAGTCTTGTTGCTGTGGGTGATCAGCCCATGATGCATCCTGAGCAATTGGCGTCAGAGGACGACCAATGCTGATGAGTTCGCTGTTCGTGAGAACAGGCGATGATACCAAGTTGTGTTCGATCTGAGGAAGAACGTCATCATCTTCAACATTGTCAAGGTGACCAATGTCTTCAGCAGCGGTGGGTTCAACTGCTAGAATGTCTTCAGCTTCACAAGCCTTTGCGGAAGCAGGCTCATGAACTACCAACTGTTGTTCGTGGTGTTCAGATGCAGGACGCACCATTGAGATGGGTTCAACAACCAAGGGCTCTGTGGGAACAACCCGATTCTTCTTGGTTTTGCGCTTCTTCTTGGAGGGAGCAGCATCAGAGGCTTCTGTAGTTTTCCTTTTTCTGGCTTCAGCCTCTGCAGCCCTCGTCTTCTTCAGTTCTGAAGCGGTTGACATGACCTTTGGCTTCGAGCCAGTCATGCTGCTTGGGAAGAGTATGCGAGGTTCTTCCTACCTTGAAGGTGCAGATTGGGCAGTTGATAACTTCTTCTTCTTTGCAGCCATTTTTGGGTCAATGCCAGGACGACCAAGAGACTTGCGCTTCTCAGCCTCATTGTAGGCTAGCACACACTTGTCAGCCAGACTCTTCATACGCTCACGAGAACCTTGAGCTTCTTCACACTTCTTATGAAAGGCTTCTTTGAGCTCGTGCAACATGATCTTGAAGTTTTTGACATCTTGCACGCCGAGCTTGGCCACATGCTTCTTGAACTGGGCCTTCTCATAGTCGATTTTGTGCTTAAGTTCAACGATGCGCTGAGCAAGAGCTAGCTCAGAAGCAATGGCGCCGTTGAACGCGACACTGAGGCCAATGGGAAGTTGCAGATCATCAAAGCTGAGATTTGGGGTGTCAAACCACTCATCAATGAAGTTATGGATGATTGCCACATCGAAGAGAGGCAAATTATTGAAGATCTCTGCTTCTTCCTTGCTCTTGATCAGTTGCTTAAGGGCATCATCCGCAAGATCTTCATTGCTGGACAGATCAATGTGCTCTTCTCGCAGAATGGCAGTAGGAGTCAAGATTTGATCAGTGTGCTTGACGATTCTCTTTTTCTTCTCCGTCTTCTTGGAGATACGTGATAGATCCTCAGACTGCACACTGTCTTCAGGAGGTGCAGTGGCCAGTGGCTTCACACGTGAAGCTTTTGGAGGAGTAGCTGATTCTGAAGCCTTAAGCTTCTTTAGCTTCTGTGGCTTTGGAGGAGGAGCTGGGGCTTCTTCAGTGTCAGCATCATTATCAAAATGATCCACTTTGTCACCTTGGACCAAGATGTAAGTGATGAGGCCATCAAGGTTGGAGAAGGGGCCAATGACATTGGGTTCTGCATCATGTGAGCGGTCAGCACGGGGAGCAGAGGGACCAGGATTGAAGTCTAATCCCAATGACTTCTTGTTTTCTTTGGCCGATGCCTTTGCGTGCTGAAAGTTATGCTTGAAGAATTTGTCGTCACGACACCAGAGCAATGATGTTGAGTTGGCATTTTTAGGCTGAGGTCCACGGACCATACAGGGATAGAAACCCTGTGCAATAGCTTCAGCTCTGTTCTTGGGTTGAAGGCCTCGATAGAGAATATCACCCCAAGGACTTTTGATAGCATTCTTCTCAGCATATTCCTGGGTCACGAACTTGTATTTGAACCATTGTTCAGCCCAATATCGTCGAATCCATTGGATCCGTGTCTTGCACTGATGATAATTCTCTTCAGGATCTGTCTTATAAAGTTCTGCAAGGTCATCAGGCAAATCTTTTGATGTTCCCCCTCGACGCTGTCTGCCACCCTTCCTTACTGACTTCTCTGTAGCCATGAACTTCAAACTGAATGGTTTCAATACATTCAGAGGCTTCAAGGGCTTTCGCTTGCTGGATAAACAGGAACTGACTTCAGGAGAATCAATGTGATGTTGTAAGAATTCTGCAAACGAATGCAGACTATGAGAACCAAGGGATTCTCCCACAGACATGTACCTATGACAGCATTAGAGATGCGAGGGAAGGGGAAGAGGTGATATGCATTCTCAGAAGATTTGAAGATAAATCAGTTTGAAGACATTGACCTCATGATGCGAAGACATTCACTTATATGTTGAGAGTTGGTTGCAGATTTGTACGAATCCATGAATAAGTACAAGTGAGGAATCTAACTTGATATGAAGCTTAAGTGAATATACTAGGAAGTATGAGGTGCAGACAGATTAGATCTAACATTGTATATGTAGAAACCACTTTTGGTAAATAGGATGAATCTTTGAGGATCAAAAAGATGGTAAAAATAGAGTTATATTTACCACACGAAGAACTACTAGATGGGATGAATAGGAGACCGAGCAGTTCAATCCACTGTGCCCTAACTTGGCGACGGAGGACACCTACAGCGGCGGCGGAGAGGATGATGTCCGCGGCCGGCGTGAGGATGGCGTCGGAGAAGTCGCGGCAGCTAGGCGCTTCGTCGCCGGCATCGTCGAGAGCTAGCGGTGGCGCTAGGGTTTTGATGAGGTGGAGAGGTGGAAGAAGGTTTTCTTTACAGCAAGGGGCATGTATTTATAAGGAAGTGTGCGGCACATCGCAATTACGCAGGTGCCCCTGGCGGTTCGCATCTGAGGGGCACGTGGCAAGCATGCAACATACTCAGAGTTGTCCCACATTCCCACGCCCGCCAGGCATGTCGGATGGTTGTTCCGGCTTCTCTGGATTTCAACCAATAAAGATAAATCATTTAAAACAGAAAGCAATCAAATCATCATAGTGAAGAGAATCATGAAGATAAATTGAAATTGAAGACAAACAAAATGCGAAGACATTGCAAAAATAATGCCATGAGTGAAACACTTCAAACCAAGAAATTTGATGGTGGCGTTACCCACCGTATAGGAAGTATTAGACCCAGACACGGCGCACAATTATCGTGGCGCTCCGAAGTCAAATTCCGCATTAATGTATTCACACTCAGAATGTAAGTCTTCATTAATTGAAGATATACTTTACTTCGTGTGTTGCGCATCTAAGTCATCAACATGCATAAGTGTTAGGATGTGTGCCTGATCACAGGACATTTGAGGATTCAAGATATTTAGCTCACACCGTAACTTGCAAAACCTTTTCTCATCCAAGGGCTTTGTGAAGATATCTGCCAGTTGCTCTTTAGTGTTGACGTGAATGATGTCAATATCGTTCTTCATGACATGATCTCTGAGAAAGTGATGACGAATTTCAATGTGCTTTGTCTTCGAGTGCTGGACTGGATTGTTGGCAATCTTGATGGCGCTTTCATTGTCGCAAAAGAGAGGTACTTGTTTCAGATTGATGCCATAATAATTGAGAGTTTGCTTCATCCATAGAAGCTGAGCGCAGCAAGATCCCGCAGCAATGTATTCATATTCAGCAGTTGAGAGTGACACACAGTTCTGCTTCTTTGAAGACCAACAGACAAGTGATCGTCCCAGAAAGTGACATGTGCCTAATGTAGACTTGCGATCCACCTTGTCACCAGCATAATCAACATCCGAGAAACCAACCAGATCAAATTTTGAGCCCTTTGGATACCATAATCTGAGTGTTGGGGTGTAAGCCCAATATCGAAGAATTCACTTCACAGCTAAGTGATGCGATTCCTTTGGTGCTGCTTGGAATCGAGCACACATGCAAACACTAAGCATAATATCTGGCCTAGATGCACATAGATAAAGTAAAGAACCAATCATGGAGCGGTATACATTTTGATCGAACTCTTTACCATTGTCGTCGGGACCAAGATGGTGTTTGGCTGGCATTGGCATTGTATAGCTTTTGCAATCTTCCATTCCAAACTTCTTCAGACAATCTTTGAGGTATTTTTCTTGAGATATGAAGATGCCATTCCTTTGCTGACGAATTTGAAGACCAAGGAAGAATTTCAGCTCACCCATCATGGACATCTGATATTGCTCTTGCATCATGTATCCAAATTCATCACTATACTTCTGGTTGGTGCATCCGAAGATAATGTCATCCACATATATTTGGCACACAAACAGTTCACCATCATATGTCTTCGTGAAGAGTGTGGGGTCAAGGGATCCAGGTTTGAAGCCTTTGCTCTTCAGGAAGTCTTTGATCGTATCATACCAAGCGCGAGGAGCTTGTTTGAGGCCATACAGTGCTTTGTTCAGCTTGTACACCATATTAGGATGTTTTGGATCTTCAAAGCCAGGTGGTTGAGCTACGTACACTTCTTCTTCAATCTTGCCATTGAGAAATGCACTCTTCACATCCATTTGATGTAGCAGAATGTTGTGGTGATTAGCGTAGGCTAGCAGTATGCGAATAGCTTCAAGCCTAGCCACAGGAGCAAATGTTTCATCAAAGTCAATTCCTTCTACTTGAGTATATCCTTGAGCCACAAGACGTGCTTTGTTTCTGACGACTTGACCATGCTCATCTTGCTTGTTTCTATATATCCATTTTGTGCCAATAATGTTATGCTTGCGAGGGTTAGGACGCTTGACAAGTTCCCAAACATTGTTCAGCTTGAACTTTTGAAGTTCTTCTTGCATAGATTGTATCCATTCAGGTTCCATAAAGGCTTCAGCAACTTTCTTGGGTTCTGATATTGACACAAATGAAAAGTGCCGACAGAAATTTGCTAACTGTGTTGCTCTTGAGCGAGTAAGTGGACCAGGTGCATTGATGCTATCAATTATCTTCTCAATTTGTACTTCATTTGCAACTCGAGGATGAACAGGACGAAGACTTTGCTCTTGCTAATCATTGTCATCATTTGGAGGATTGGCTTCAGTCTGTGCATTGTCTTCTGATTGGTTAGATGCAGAAATGATAAGTTCCTCTTTAGGCTGTGCTTCAGAAGGAATGATTTCACCAGTTCCCATCAGCTTGATCGATTCGTTGGGCGGAGCTTCATCTAGTGTACTTGGCAAGAGCTCTCTTTGTGAACCATTGGTTTCATCAAATCTCACGTCCACAGTGTCAACGATTTTGTAGAGATAGAAGTTGAAGACTCTGTAAGAGTGAGAGTCCTTTCCGTAGCCAAGCATGAAGCCTTCGTGAGCTTTAGGTGCAAATTTTGACTTGTGATGGGGATCCTTGATGCAACACCTAGCTCCAAATACTCTGAAGTAGCTGACATTTGGCTTCTTGCCAGTAAGGAGCTCATAGGATGTTTTGTTCAGAAGCTTATGGATGTAAACACGGTTGATGATGTGACATGCTGTATCAATAGCTTCTAGCCAGAACTTTCTTGGTGTCTTGTACTCGTCGAGCATTGTTTGAGCCATCTCAATGAGGGTTCTGTTCTTGCGCTCTACGATGCCATTTTGCTGAGGAGTGTATGGAGCAGAAAACTCATGAGTGATTCCCATTGTATCCAGATAAAGATCAAGCCCTGTGTTCTTGAACTCAGTGCCATTGTCACTTCTGATATGCTTGATCTTCACACCATAATTGTTCATTGCTCGATTGGCGAAGCGTCTGAAGACATCTTGCACTTCAGTCTTGTAGAGAATTATGTGCACCCATGTGTATCTTGAGTAGTCATCAACAATGATGAAGCCATAGAGACAAGCAATTGTTGTGAGGGTAGAATAGTGAGTAGGGCCAAATAAGTCCATGTGTAATAGCTCGAAGGGTTGAGATGTAGTCATGATTGTCTTCGAGGGGTGCTTTGCCCTTGTCATCTTTCCAGCTTTGCAGGCACCACACAAATGATCCTTCTTGAACTTGACACCCTCGATGCTTATGACATGCTTCTTCTTGATGAGTGTGTGTAAGTTCCTCATGCCAGCATGCCCCAGCCTCCGATGCCATAGCCAACATTCTGAAGCTTTTGCAAGAAGACATACGGCAAGCTGTGGACCTGCTGAGAAATCTACCATGTATAGATCATCTTTTTGATACCCTTCAAAGACTAGAGACTTGTCAGATTCCATTAGTACAAGGCAACGATATTTTCCGAATAGCACAATCATGTTTAAGTCACAAAGCATTGAGACAGACATTAAGTTGAAACCAAGGGATTCAACAAGCATCACTTTATCCATGGGATGATCATTTGAGATTGCAACTCTACCTAGACCCAATACCTTGCTTTTACCAGTGTCAGCAAACGTGATGTGACTCTTGTCTGATGGACATAAGGTTGATTCCATGAGAAGACTTCGATCACCAGTCATATGATTAGTGCATCCGCTGTCAATAATCCATTCTGAAGCTTTTGGTGTCGTACCCTACAGTGCAGTTAGGAGGATAGTCTTCACAAAGAGTGTTGTGAAGCATAAGTATTTGACGCTCATAAGGATTATCACAGCATAGGTCAAGGTTAGGACACATAGTATGACTGGTAAGCAATTCAGATGTGAAATACATAGTAAGACCATTTTATCATGCGTCCCTTAATGTGTTTTAGGTCCCTAGCAATAGCATCGGACGCCTTTGATTGCAGGCTGGAAACCCTTATTTTGCAAAAGAAAGTTAATTCTTCTTCACCACCCACATCTTCAGGGGTGGCTTAGAAGCAATGAGTCTAAGTGCAGCATCTGAGAACTTCGGCTTTGAAGCCCTAGCAAATAGCCTTGCAGGAGATGAATGATACTCATATGAATAAGCAGAAAAGTTCTTAGTTCTATGAACATAGCGGTTTGAAGACACACGCTCATATTCATAAGTTTGAGTACGATTTCCCTGCAAAACATTGGCATTAGGGTGACTCAGGTGAGTCCTGTATCTGTATGAAGCCTTTGGGCCATATGAAGCCGTAGGTCTGGGGTTTGTCTTCTTCCTTGGTGGTGTCATGAGGACATTCACTGGAAGATTCTCAAGACAGCTTTTGGGAACCCATATCTTCTTCATAGGTGGTCCATTCCTGCAGTTAGTACCAATATACCTGGCAAACACTTCACCATTCTGATTCTTGAACAGCTTATAGTTTGCATCAAGGGATTCATCAATGATAATAGGATTAGCACAGGTAAAGCCAGATAAGGTGGATGGATCTACTGAAGGTTCCTTGGCAGCAACCCATGTGGTTTTGGGATACTACTCAGGCTTCCAGTAGGAACCATCAACATTCATTTTCCTCTCGAACCCAACACCCTCCTTCCTAGGGTTTCGGTTCAGAATCTGCTTTTTAAGGACATCGCAAAGTTTCTGATGTCCTTTCAGACTTTTATACATCCCTGTTTCAAGCAATGTCTTCAACCTAGCATTTTCATCAGCAATATTAGTGGTATCCTCCGCAGAGGGGTTAGTTACCACATTTGTAGTTGAAGACAATGCAATAGTAGCAGCAGTGGAACATTCAGCAACAGAGGTAGCGTTATCACGCTCAATGCATTTTAGACATGGTGGTTCAAATTTATCCTGTGTAACGCTGATTTGTTGAGCAAGTAATGAATCGCGCTCCTTCTGAAGATCTTCATAATCCACTCTTATCTTTTCAAGGTCTCGCTTTCTTTGAAGACATTCAGAAGAAAGCTTCTCGTGATCAGATAGGAGAGCATTATGTTGATCTTGAAGGGTGTCAAACTTGGAATGAAGTCTCTGAAGACTCTCAGCCAATGCTTTTGACTGATCCATTTCTTTACCCAACATATCATCGCTCTTACTTAGCATGTTTTGAACCTTTTCCAAGACTCTTTGTTGTTTAGTGGCAAGGGAAGCAAGTTTGACATAGCTGGGGCCAAATTCATCACCTGATTCATCATCACTACTTTCAGAGAGGTAGCATTCAGTTACCTCAGTATCCCTTGCCATAAAGCATGGTGAAGATGATGTCAATTCAGGTTCAAAGGTCATATCCTTAAGAGACTCCTTGTAATCCTCAAACCAAGGATCATGACGAGTACGATGACCTTCATAGACCTCAGTTAGCCGGTCCCAGATTAGCTTCGCGTGATTGAGGTGCATGACGTTCCTGAACTGATTTCAGGACAGACAGGAGCAGATGACATCCTTTGCCGTGAGGTTCAGTAGAGTGTACTTGCGAATGTCATCAACATCCGCCATCTTGCATAGATCGGTAAGACCAATCTCAGTGACGGTCCATAGTTTGCTATCCATAGCCACGAGTCGCTTCTTCATCATGGCCTTCCACCGAGGATACTCATGACCGTCAAAGGTGGGGCAAGATACATTCCTCAATCCTGTAGTTGACATAGCTAAACTCCAGGTGGTTAAACCGAATCACACAGAACAAGGGAGTACCTTGCTCTGATACCAATTGAAAGTGCTAGTTATCGACTAGAGGGGGGTGAATAGGCAATTTTTATGAAAGTCTTCAAAACGTGGAAGTTCTGAAGACAAACAATAGAAATGACCTAATTGATATGCAGCGGAAGATAAACTACAGCAAGCAAGCCATAGTCAAGTATGCGATAATGTGAAAGTACAAAGACTAATAGCAGCTAGGTAGTAAGGATCATGATGGAAGATAGTATGAAGCCAGCAAACGATAGTAGTCAAGCAATGAAGTCAAACAGGTATGACGATTAAGCAATGACTTCACGAAGACAAACACTAAGTAAAAAGGGGGAGAGAGGATAGAACCAGTCACTTGTTGAAGACACATGATTTGTTGGACCAGTTCCAGTTGCTGTGACAACTGTACGTCTGGTTAGGGAGGCTGAGATTCAACTCACAAGACCGTGTCTTCACCTTATTCCCCTTGAGCTAAGGACACCTAGTCCTCGCCCAATCACTCTGGTAAGTCTTCAAGGTAGACTTCCAAACCTTCACAGACTTCGTTCACCGGCGATCCACAATGACTCTTGGATGCTCAGAACGCGACGCCTAACCAGCTGGAGGATTCACAGTCCTCAAGTGTAATAAGTCTTCAGGTCACACAGACAAAAAGACTTCAGTGATGCCTAACACTCTTTGGCTCTGGGTGTTTGGGCTTTGTCCTCGCAAGGATTTCTCTCTCTCAAAGGCTTCGAGGTGGGTTGCTCTCAAACGACAAAAGCCGTAAACTAACTCTGAGCAGCCACCAATTTATGGTGTAGGGGGTGGGCTATTTATAGCCACAAGGCAACCCGACCTGATATGTCCGAAATGACCATGGGTCACTAAGGAACTGACACGTGTTCCAACGGTCAGATTTCAAACACACATGGCAACTTTACTTGGGCTACAAGCAAAGCTGACTCATCCAGCTCTGGATAAGATTTGCTCTCATTGTCTTTGCTCGAAGACATAGGATTTTGGTTGAGCATCACTTCAGTCATTCTGACTTAGTTCACTTGGACCCCACTTAACAGTACAGTGGTTCCTATGACTCAACAAAGAAGAAAAGGAAACAACAAAACGACACAGTCGTCGCGCTCCATTGTCTTCACTCAATGTCTTCTCATGTCATAGTCTTCAATGTGAATATCTTCACATACCACCATTGTCTTCAATTTCTTCATACATTTTTAGGGGTCATCTCCGGTAGGTAAACCGAATCAATGAGGGACACTACCTGTGTTATCCTGCAATTCTCACAAACGCATTAGTCCCTCGACCAACTTTGTCGTCAATACTCCAAAACCAACAAGGGGTGGCACTAGATGCACTTACAGTTTACCACAATCATCCTTGCTGTACAGACCTTTTGGGAGAAGCCTATTTGATTAGAATTTGCTAGAATATTCTATGTGCTTCACTTATATCTTTTGAGCTTGATAGTTTTTGCTCTAGTACTTCACTTATATCTTTTAGAGCACGGTGGTGTCTTAATTTTGAAGAAATTGCTAGCCTCTCATGCTTCACTTATATTATTTTGAGAGTCTTTTAGAACAGCATGGTATTTGCTATTATCATAAAGTTGGTCCTAGAATGATGAGCATCCAAGTTGGGTATAATAAAAACTATCATAGGAAGTGAATTGGATGCTATGATCAATTTGATGCTTGATAATTGTTTTGAGATACGGAGGTAGTGATATTAAAGACATGCTAGTTGGGTGATTATGAATTCAAAGAATGCTTGTGTTGAAGTTAGCAAGTCCCGTAGCATGCACGTATGGTTAAAGTTGTGTAACAAATTTGAAACCTGAAGTGTACCTGGCTTGTGCATCCTTATGAGTGGCGGTCGGGGACGAGCGATGGTCTTTTCCTACCAATCTATCCCCCTAGGAGCGTGCGCATAGTACTTGATTCTTGATGACTTCTAAATTTTTGCAATAAGTATATGAGTTCTTTTGACTAATGTTGAGTCCATGGATTATACACACTTTTTACCTTTCCACCTTTGCTAGCCTCTTCGGTACCGTGCATTGCCCTTTCTCACCTTGAGAGTTGGTGCAAACTTCGTTCGTGCATCCAAACCCCGTGATATGATACGCTCTATCACACATAAACCTCCTTATATCTTCCTCAAAACAGCCACCATACCTACCTATTATGGCATTTCCATAGCCATTCCGAGATACATTGCCATGCAACTTTCCACCGTTCCATTCATCATGACATACTTTACTTTTGTCATATTGCCATTGCATGATCATGTAGTTGACATTGTATTTGTGTCAAAGCCACCATGCATTATTTTTCATACATGTCACTCTTGATTCATTGCACCATCTCGGTACACCGCGGGAGGCATTCATATAGAGTCATATCTTGTTCTAGTTTCGAGTTGTAATTCTTATGTTGTAATCAATAGAAGTGTGATGATCATCATTATTAGAACATTGCCCCAAAAAAAGGCCAAAAAGAAAAAAAAGGAAGGCCCAAAAGAAAAAAAAGAAAGAAAAAAGAAAAAAAAGAAAATAAATAAAAAGGGCAATGTTACTATCTCTTTTTCCACACTTGTGCTTCAAAGTAGCACCTTGTTCTCCATGTAGTGAGTCTCATATATTGTGATTCAAAGTAGCACCATGTTTTTCATATAGTGAGTCTCATAAGTTGTCTTTTTCATACTAGTGGGAATTTTTCATTATAGAACTTGGCTTGTATATTCCTACGATGGGATTCCTCAAATGCCCTAGGTCTTCGTGAGCAAGCAAGTTGGATGCACACCCACTAGTTTTCTTTTGTTGAGCATTCATTTATAGCTCTAGTGCATCCGTTGCATGGAAATCCCTACTCCTCATGTTGATATCAATTGATGGGCATCTCCATAGCCCGTTGATTATCCTCATCAATATGAGACTTTCTCCTTTTTTGTCTTCTCCACACAATCCCCATCATCATATTCTATTCCACCCATAGTGCTATATCCATGGCTCACGCTCATGTATTGCGTGAAGGTTGAAAAAGTTTGAGATTATTTAAGTATGAAACAATTGCTTGGCTTGTCATCGGGGGTATAGAAGTTGGGAACATCTTTGTGTGACGAAAATGAATCATAGCCTAACTATATCATTTTGTAGGGATGAACTTTCTTTTGCCATGTTATTTTGAGAAGACATGATTACTTTGATTAGTATGCTTGAAGTGCTACTATTTCTTTTATCAATATGACCTTTTATTTTGTATTCATTTGGATCTGAACATTCATGCCACAATAAAGAAAAATTACATTATGAATTATGCTAGGTAGCATTCCACATCAAAAATTCTCTTTTTATCATTTACCTACTCGAGGACGAGCAGGAATTAAGCTTGGGGATGCTTGATACATCTCCAACGTATCTATAATTTTTGATTGTTCCATGCTATTATATTACCCCTTTTGGATGTTTATGGGCTTTGTTTTACACATTTATATCATTTTTGAGACTAACCTACGAACCGGAGGCCCAGCCCATATTGTTGTTTTTTTGCCAATTTCAGTATTTCGAAGAAATGGAATATCAAACGGAGTCCAAACGGAATGAAACCTTCGGGAGCGTGATTTTTGGAACGAATGTGATCCGGAGAGCTTGGAGTGCAAGTCAAGAAGCTGGCGAGGAAGCCACGAGATAGGAGGCCGCGCCCCCCCCCAATAGGGCGCGCCCCCTGTCTCGTGGGCCCCTCAGGCGGCCACCGATGTACTTCTTCCTCCTATATATACCTACGTACCCCGAAAAGATCCAGGAGCACCACGAAACACAATTTCCACTGCCGTAACCTTCTGTATCCGCGAGATCTCACCTTGGAGCCTTCGCCGGCACTCTGCCGGAGGGGGAATCGACCATGGAGGGCTTTTACATCAACATCCTTGCCCTCCGATGAGTTGTGAGTAGTTTACCACTGACCTACGGGTCCATAGTTATTAGCTAGATGGCTTCTTCTCTCTTTTTGGATATCAATACAATGTTCTCCCCCTCTCTTGTGGAGATCTATTCAATGTAAACTCTTTTTGCGGTGTGTTTGTCGAGATCCGATGAATTCTGGGTTTATGATCAAGTTTATCTATGAATAATATTTGAATCTTCTCTGAATTCTTTTATGTATGATTGAGTTATCTTTGCAAGTCTCTTCGAATTATCAGTTTGGTTTGGCCTACTAGATTGATCTTTCTTGCCATGGGAGAAGTGCTTAGCTTTGGGTTCAATCTTGCAGTGCCCTTACCCAGTGATAGAAAGGGTTGCAAGGCACGTATTGTATTGTTGCCATCGAGGATAACAAGATGGGGTTTATATCATATTGCTTGAGTTTATCCCTCTACATCATGTCATCTTGCTTAATGCGTTACTCTGTTCTTATGAACTTAATACTCTAGATGGAGGCAGGAGTCGGTCGATGTTGGAGTAATAGTAGTAGATGCAGGCAGGAGTCGGTCTACTTGTTATGCACATGATGCCTATATACATGATCATGCCTAGATAATCTCATAACTATGCGCTTTTCTATCAATTGCTCGACAGTAATTTGTTCACCCACCGTAATACTTATGCTATCTTGAGAGAAGCCTCTAGTGAAACCTATGCCCCTCGGGTCTATCTCTTATCATATTTGCTTTCAATCTACTTTTATTTGCATCTTTACTTTTTGCTTCTATATTATAAAATACCAAAAATATATTTATCTTATCATACTATCTTTATTAGATCTCACTTTCGCAAGTGGCCGTGAAGGGATTGACAACCCCTTTATTGCGTTGGTTGCGAGTTCTCAGTTTGTTTGTGTAGGTGCGTGGGACTTTGGAGGAGCCTCCTACTAGATTGATACCTTGGTTCTCAAAACTGAGGGAAATACTTACGCTACACTTGCTGCATCACCCTCTCCTCTTCGAGGAAAACCAACGCAAGCTCAAGACATAGCAGAGGGCCCCGCCTTGCGCCACCGCTGACCACCATTGATGGCGACCTGAAACCAAGGACGACACCAATGGGGAAAAGGGGACGCCATCAATTCCCCCGATGACCACGGGTCCTCTGCTGGGGGTAGGCCTCACGACACTGATGACCCACAAGTATAGGGGATCTATTGTAGTCCTTTCCATAAGTAAGAGTGTCGAACCCAACAAGGAGCAGAAGGAAATGACAAGCGGTTTTTCATTAAGGTTTTCTCTGCAAGCACTGAAATTGTAGGTAATAGATAGTTTTGTGATAAGATAAATTGTAACGAGTAACAAGCAATGAATGTAAATAAAGTGCAGCAAGGTGGCCCAATCCTTTTTGTAGCAAAGGACAAGCCTGGACATTTCTTATAATGAGAAAAGAGCTCCCGAGGACACATGGGAATTATCGTCAAGCTAGTTTTCATCACGCTCAAATGATTCACGTTCGGTACTTTGATAATTTGATATGTGGGTGGACCGGTGCTTGAGTACTGCCCTTACTTGGACAAGCATCCCACTTATGATTAACCCCTATTGCAAGCATCCGCAACTACAAAAGAAGTATTAAGGTAAATCTAACCACAACATTAGACATATGGATCCAAATCAGCCCCTTACGAAGCAACGCATAAACTAGGGGTTTAAGCTTCTGTCACTCTAGCAACCCATCATCTACTTATTACTTCCCAATGCCTTCCTCTAGGCCCAAATAATGGTGAAGTGTCATGTAGTCGACGTTCACATAACACCACTAGAGGAGAGACAACATACATCTCATCAAAATATCGAACGAATACCAAATTCACAAGACTAGTAATGGCAAGACTTCACCCATGTCCTCAGGAACAAACGTAACTACTCACAAAGCATTTCATGTTCATAATCAGAGGAGTAATAATATGCATTAAGGATCTGAACATATGATCTTCCACCAAATAAATCAATTAGCATCAACTACAAGGAGTAATCAACACTACTAGCAACCCACAGGTACCAATTTGTGGTTTTGGATACAAGATTGGATACAAGAGATGAACTAAGGTTTGAGAGGAGATGGTGCTGGTGAAGCTGTTGATGGAGGTTGACCCCCTCCCGATGAGAGGATCGTTGGTGATGACGATGGTGATGATTTCCCCCTCCCGGAGGGTAGTTTCCCCAGCCGAACAGCTCTGCCGGAGCCCTAGATTGATTCCGCCAAGGTTCCGCTTCGTGGCGGCCGAGTTTCGTCCCGTAAGCTTGCCTCTGATTTTTTCCAGGGTAAAAGCCTCCATATAGTAGAATATGAGCACCGGAGGGCCACCAGGGGGCCCAGGAGACAGGGGGCACGCCCAGTAGGGGTGGGCGCGTCCCCCACCCTCCTGGCCAGGGTGTGGGCCCCATCTTGTGCTTTCTTCGCTCAATAAATTCTTATTAATTCCAAAAATAGCTTTCTTGGAGTTTCAGGATTTTTGGAGCTGTGCAGAATAGGTTTCCAATATTTGCTCCTTTTCCAGCCAGAATTCCAGCTGCCGGCATTCCCCCTCTTCATGGTAAGCCTTCTAAAATAAGAGAGAATAGCCATAAGTATTGAGATATAATGTGTAATAACATCCCATAATGCAATAAATATTGATATAAAAGCATGATGCAAAATGAGCATATCAACTCCCCCAAGCTTAGACCTCGCTTGTCCTCAAGTGGAAGCCGAAATCGAAAATATGTCCACATGTTTAGAGATAGAGGTGTCGATAAAAATAAAATACGGACATGAGGGCATCATGATCATTCTTATAATAGCAACATAAATAGATTTTATCATATGATTTCTTATGCTCAAGTAACAATCAATTCACAATGTCAAGTATTGTTCAGAAACTTCATTGGGAACTAACAAACTATAACCTCAGTCATTGAAGCAATTGCTATTTATTATAACATCAGAAAGAGTCAAGAATAGAGCTTTTTAGCAAGCCCACATACTCAACTATCATATAGTCTTCTACGATTGCTAACACTCACGCAGTACTTGTGGTTATGGAGTTTCAACCGGACACTAAGAAAGATAGGGGCTTATTGTGTTGCCTCCCAACGTATTCACCTTTGGGTCATGTCAACAATAATAATTCATGCTAACTTACATCCAATTGGATATATATATCAAGATCTTTCAAACACGAGGAGCTTGCCAAAGGATAAAATGAAAAAGGGAAAGGTGAGGATCACCTTAACTCAAGCATAAAGTAAAAATGTAAAGTAAAAGATAGGCCCTTCACAGAGGGAAGCAGAGGTTGTCATGTGCTTTTAGGGTTGGATGCACAAAATCTTAATGCAAAAGAATGTCACTTTATATTGCCACTTATATATGGACCTTTATTATGTAGTCCGTCGCTTTTATTGCTTCCATAACAAGATCGTATAAAGCTTATTTTCTCTGCACTAATAAGTCATACATATTTAGAGAGCAATTTTTATTGCCTGCAACATGACAACTTACTTGAAGGATCTTACTCAATCCATGGTAGGTATGGTGGACTCTCCTGGCAAAACTGGTTTAAGGATATTTGGAAGCACAAGTAGTATCTCTACTTGGTGCAAGGATGGCTAGCATGAGGGGGAAAGGAAAGCTCAACATGTTGGGAAGATCAATGACAATATACTTTAACTGAGATGTGATAAAACATAAACCATTACATTGTCTTCCTTGTCCAACATCAACTCTTTTAGCATGCCATACTTAATGAGTGCTCACAATCATAAAAGATGTCCAAGATAGTATATTTGCATGTGAAAACCTCTCTTTCCTTATTACTTCCTATTAATTGCAATGATGACCAAAACTACGTTTGCCAACTCTCAACAACTTTTATGCCTCATACTTTCTATGTGTGAAGTCGTTACTATCCATAATATCAATATGGACTCTTTTATTCTTTTTATTCTGTCTACTTCCTCAAGATCATGGCAAAATAGCAAAGCCCTTGACTCAACACTAATCTTTATTATAGATAGCTCACGGACTCGATTAAATAAAGAGATCACAAAGCAAAACTCAAAACTAATTGATACTAAAACTTCAATCTACTAGATAAAGATACTACTAAAAGGATCGAACTAAGTAAAATGGTAAAGATAGGAGTGTGATGGTGATACGATACCGGGGCACCTCCCCCAAGCTTGGCAGTTGCCAAGGGGAGTGCCCATACCCATGTAATTATGTCCTCGGAGGTGATGGAGTAGGAGTTGTTGATGATGTAGGCTTGTCGTCCATCTTCCAAGGCATAGGCTCACCATCCTAGAAGGATGATCGAGTCTCCGGGATTCTCAAATCTACAACCAAACTCATCCTCTTGAATCTATATTCATACTCACAGTTTTGGTTTTGTAGGTCATAGATCTAGGCTTGGAGGTGCTCGATTTTCTCTTGAAGCTTGAAGATGGTCTCCCCAATGACCTTGGCATCTAGCTTGTGGTTGTTGGTGAACTCCGTGAACATCATCTGGTTGGCGTTAAGTCCACGCTCCACCATCCCTTGGCACTTGAGAACTTGTTGCTCCATGGCTTCGAGCTTTGTCTCCACGCTTCCGGTACACCTTGGTCCCTCCACATCCTGGATATGCAGCACACCCTCACGCATCTCAATGGTTTCAGGATGTTGCGGCACCTCCACGAGATAGGGGTTGATAACCCTCTCGAAAAACTTGTCCTTGGGAGCGCTTGGAGACGTAATGGTGCTCTAGATCTGTAACAAAAACAGCTCGAAATGAAAACAGAGGATATTTGTGTGATACGGTGGTCAAAGCCTTCGGGAGATTATATAATGAATTTTTACAGACCAAAATACGGAACGTGCAAGAAAACAGAGTCCAGGAGGCACACGAGGTGTCCATGAGACAGGGGGGCGCGCCCAGGAAGGGTGGGCGCGCCCTCCACCCTCGTGGAGGCCTCGTGTCCTTCCCGGACTTCTTCTTTCTTTCCAAAATTCTTAAATATTCCAAAATGGATAAAAATTGCCATTAGAATTGTTTTAGAGTCGGTTTACTTATCGTACCACATACCTATTCCTTTTCGGAGTCTGAAACATTTTGTAAAGTGTCCCTTATGTATTCCTTCGGGGTTACGGTCTCAACAATATTAGTTTCAACATTGATAGGATTACTTGAGATATAATGTTTAATTCTTTGACCGTTCACCACCCTCGGACTTGTGCCTTTGAAGTTGTTGATTTTTATGGCACCGGAACGATAGACCTCCTCGATAACGTAAGGACCTTCCCATTTAGAGAGAAGTTTCCCTGCAAAAAATCTTAAACGAGAGTTGAATAATAACACATAATCACCTATGTTAAACTCACGCTTTTGTATCCTTTTATCATGCCAGCGTTTGACTTTTTCTTTGAATAGCTTGGCATTCTCATAGGCTTGGTTCTCCATTCATCAAGTGAGCTAATATCAAATAACCTCTTCTCATCGGCAAGTTTGAAGTCATAGTTGAGCTCTTTAATAGCCCAGTATGCTTTATGTTCAAGTTCAAGAGGTAAGTGACATGCTTTTCCATAAACCATCTTATACGGAGACATATCCATAGGATTTTTATATGCAGTTATATAGGCCCATAATGCATCAAGTTTTTGGACCAGTTCTTTCTAGATATATTCATAGTCTTTTGCAAAATTAATTTGAGCTCTCTGTTGCTCAACTCTACTTGACCACTAGACTGCGGGTGATAAGGAGATGCGATTCTATGATTGACATCATACTTAGCAAGCATCTTACGGAAAGCACCATGAATAAAATGTGAACCACCATCAGTCATAAGATATCTAGGGACTCCAAACCTCGGAAAAATAACTTCTTTAAGCATTTTAATAGAAGTGTTATGATCAGCACTACTAGTTGGAATAGCTTCTACCCACTCAGTATCGTAATCAACACAACTAAAATATGTGTGTAACCATTAGAGGCAGGAAAAGGTCCCATATAATCAAAGCCCCAAACATCAAACGGTTCAATAACAAGAGAATAATTCATAGGCATTTCTTGACGTCTACTAATATTACCAATTCTTTGACATTCATCACAAGATAAGACAAACTTATGAGCATCTTTGAAGAGAGTAGACCAATAAAAACCGGATTGCAATACCTTATGTGCAGTTCTATATCCAGCATGGTGTCCTCCATATGATTCAGAGTGACACTTGCGTAGGATCTATTCCTGTTCATGCTCAGGCACACAACGTCTAATAACACCATCTACTCCTTTATAAAGGTGTGGGTCGTCCTAGAAGTAATGTCTTAAATCATAAAAAGAACCTTTTCTTTTGCTGGTATGTGAAACTAGGTGGTATAAATTTAGCAACAATGTAATTAGCATAATCAGCATACCAAGGAGCAGTACGAGAAGAATTAATGACCGCTAATTGTTCATCAGGAAAGCTATCATCAATAGGTAGTGGGTCATCAAGAACATTCTCTAACCTAGACAAGTTATCAGCAACGGGGTTCTTAGCTCCCTTTCTATCAATAATATGCAAATCAAATTCTTGGAGCAAGAGAACCCATCTAATGAGTCTAGGCTTAGCATCTTTCTTTTCCATAAGATATTTAATAGCAGCATGCCCAGTGTGAATAGTAACTTTGGAATCAACAATATAAGGTCTAAACTTATCATAAGAAAACACAACTGCTAAGAATTCTTTTTCAGTAGTAGCATAATTTCTCTGGGCAGTATCAAGAGTCTTACTAGCATACTGGATAACATTCAATTTCTTATCAACTCTTTGCCCTAGAACAGCACCTACAACATAATTACTAGCATCACACATAATTTCAAAAGGTAAATTCCAATCAGGTGGCTGAACAATAGGTGCAGTAATCAAAGCTTTCTTAAGTATTTCAAATACTTCCACACAATCATCATCAAAGACAAAAGGAATATCTTTTTGCAATAAATTAGTCAGAGGCCTAGAGATTTTAGAAAAGTCCTTAATGAACCTCCTATAAAAACCGGCGTGACCAAGGAAACTTCTTATACCTTTTATGTCCTTGGGACATGGCATCTTTTCAATAGCATCAACTTTAGCTCTATCAACTTCAATACCTCTCTCGGAAATCTTATGCCCCAAGACAATGCCTTCATTAACCATAAAGTGGCACTTTTCCCAATTCAACACGAGACTAGTGTCTTCACATCTCTGCAAAACTCGATCAAGGTTGCTCAAACAATCATCAAAAGAGTATCCATAAACGGAGAAATCATCCGTGAATACCTCACAAATCTTTTCACAAAAGTCAAATAATATAGCCATCATGCATCTTTGAAAGGTAGCAGGTGCATTACATAAACCAAAAGGCATGCGACTATAAGCAAAAGTACCGAAAGGGCAAGTAAAAGTAGTTTTTGATTGATCCTTCGCTGACACAGGTATTTCAGAGAACCCAGAATAACCATCTAGAAAGCAGAAATGTGTGTGTTTGGATAGCCTTTCTAGCATTTGATCGATAAAAGGTAAAGGGTAATGATCTTTCTTAGTAGCTCTATTTAATTTACGGAAATCAATTACCATCCTATAACCTGTAATAATTCTTTGCGGGATCAATTCATCTTTATCATTAGGAACGACAGTAATACCTCCCTTTTTGGGAACACAATGGACAGGGCTTACCCAATCACTATCAGCAACGGGATAAATTATACCTGCCTCAAGGAGCTTTAGTATCTCCTTTCTTACCACTTCTTTCATCTTAGGATTCAAGCGTCGTTGAGGATCTCTAACTGGTTTGGCATCGTCCTCTAAATTAATTTTGTGTTGGCATAACGTGGGACTAATGCCCTTGAGATCATCCAGAGTATATCCAATAGCAGCACAGTGCTTCTTCAGAGTTGTCAATAATCTTTCTTCTTCTTGCTCTGAAAGGTTAGCACTAATAATAACAGGATATATTTTCTTTTCATTAAGATAAGCATACTTAAGATTATCAGATAATGGTTTGAGTTCAAACACGGGGTCACCCTTGGGTGGAGGGGGATCCCCTAGAATTTGAACGGGTAGGTTGTGTTTCAGAATAGGTTCCTGTTGAAGGAACACTTCATCTATTTCCCTTCTTTCCTTCATAAACATATCATTTTCATGGTCTAGCAAATATTTTTCTAACGGATCAGTAGGAGGCACGGCAATATAAGCAAGACCAATAATCTCATCCTTACTAGGTGATTCTCTATCACGAGGATGTCTATGAAACTTAGCAAAATTAAACTCATGAGACACATCCTCTAAACCAATTGTAACAGTATCCTTTTCACAATCAATCCTAGCATTAACAGTATTCAAGAAGGGTCTACCAAAAATAATGGGACAAAAATCATCTTGTGGGGAACTAAGAACAAGAAAATCAGCAGGATATTTAACCTTCCCGCACAAGACTTCAACATCTCTAACAATCCCAATTGGTGAAATAGTATCTCTACTGGCAAGCTTGATAGTAACATCAATACCTTCCAATTCAGCGGGTGCAATATCATGCATAATTTCTTTATATAAGTCATAGGGTATTGCACTAGCACTAGCACCCATATCACATAAGCCATGATAACAATGATCTCCTATTTTAACAGAAATAACGGGCATGCCTAAAACAGGTCTATGTATCTTAGCATCTGGTCTAACAATATTAGCGGTCTCACCACAGAGATAAATAACATGCCCATCTAAATCATAATCCAAAAGATCTTTAACCATAGCAATACTAGGTTCAACTTTGATTTGCTCAGGAGGTGTAAAATTTCTAGTATTACTCTTACGAACAACAGTTGAAGTTTTAGCATGATCCTTTATCCTAACAGGAAAATGAGGTTTCTCAAAATAAGTAGTAGGAACAATAGATCACTATAAGTGACAATCTTTTCTTCAACTGTAATTGGTGCAACTACTTTTACTTCAATGGGAGGATTATATTTAAACCACTTCTCCTTAGGGAGATCAACGTGAGTAGCAAAAGATTCACAGAAAGAAGCTACTATCTCAGAGTCAAGTCCATATTTAGCGCTAAATCCACGAAAAACATCGATATCCATAAAAGATTTAACACAATCAAACTTAGGTGTTATACCTGACTCCTTACCATCGTCGGAACCCCAATCTTCAGAGTTGCATTTAATTCTTTCTAATAAGTCCCATTTGAATTCAATAGTCTTCAGCATATAAGAACCAACACACGAAGTATCGAGCATGTTGCCATCATTGGGAGAAAGCCGAGCATAAATTTTTTGAATAATCATTTCTCTGGAGAGCTCATGATTGGGTCATGAATATAACATTGAATTAAGCCTCCCCCAAGCTTGAGCGATTCTTTCTCCTTCGCAAGGCCAAAAATTATATATGTAATTATGATAATGATGAACAAGATGCATAGGATAGAACTTCTGGTGAAATTCCAACTTCAATCATTTATAATTCCAAGATCCCGTATCATCACATAGCCTATACCATGTCAATGCATCTCCCTTCAAAGATAAAGGTAAGAACTTCCTTTTGACAACATCATTGGGAATACCTACAAGCTTAAATAATCCACAAACTTCATCCACAAAGATAAGGTGTAAATCGGGATGCAATGTTCCATCTCTTGCAAAGGGATTAGCTAGCAGTTTCTCTATCATACCCGAAGGAATCTCAAAGTAAATATTTTCAGTAGATTCAGTAGGTTGAGGAGCAACTCTTTGCTCTTCTGGTCAGGGTGAAGATACCCCGAACAAGCCCCTCAAAGGATTAGTTTACATAGTAACAAGTGACAGAAAATTTCAGCACACTATATAAATGTTTCCTTACCAAGTTCCACTCACCAAAGGCGCTTCGCTCCCCCGGCAACGGCGCCAGAAAAGAGTCTTGATGACCCACAAGTATAGGGGATCTATCATAGTCCTTTCGATAAGTAAGACTGTCCAACCCAACGAGGAGCAGAAGGAAATGACAAGCGGTTTTCACTAAGGTTTTCTCTGCAAGCACTGAAATTGTAGCCAACAGATAGTTTTGTGATAAGATAAATTGTAAAGAGTAACAAGCAATGAAAGTAAATAAAGTGCAACAAGGTGGCCCAATCCTTTTGTAGAAAAGGACAAGCCTGGACAATTTCTTATAATGAGAAAAGAGCTCCCGAGGACACATAGGAATTATCGTCAAGCTAGTTTTCATCACGCTCAAATGATTCATGTTCAGTACTTTGATAATTTGATATGTGGGTGGACTGGTGCTTGGGTACTGCCCTTACTTGGACAAGCATCCCACTTATGATTAACCCCTATTGCAAGCATCCGCAACTACAAAAGAAGTATTAAGGTAAACCTAACCACATCATTAGACATATGGATCCAAATCAGCCCCTTACGAAGCAACGCATAAACTATGGTTTAAGCTTCTGTCACTCTAGCAAACCATCATCTACTTATTACTTCCCAATGCCTTCCTCTAGGCCCAAATAATGGTGAAGTGTCATGTAGTCGACGTTCACATAACACCACTAGAGGAGAGACAACATACATCTCATCGAAATATCGAACGAATACCAAATTCACATGACTACTAATACCAAGACTTCACCCATGTCCTCAGGAACAAACGTAACTACTCACAAAGCATATTCATGTTCATAATCAGAGGAGTAATAATATGCATTAAGGATCTGAACATATGATCTTCCACCAAATAAACCAATTAGCATCAACTACAAGGAGTAATCAACACTACTAGCAACCCACAGGTACCAATTTGTGGTTTTGGATACAAGATTGGATACAAGAGATGAACTAGGGTTTGAGAGGAGATGGTGCTGGTGAATATGTTTATGGAGATTGACCCCCTCCCGATGAGAGGATTGTTGGTGATGACGATGGTGATGCTTTCCCCCTCCAGGAGGGAAGTTTCCCCAGCAAAACAGCTCTGTTGGAGCCCTAGATTGGTTCCGCCAAGGTTCCGCTTCATGGTGACGCAGTTTTGTCCCGTAAGCTTGCCTCTGATTTTTTTTCCAGGGTAAAAGCCTTCATATAGCAGAACATGGGTACCAGAGGGCCACCAGGGGGCCCAGGAGACAGGGGGCATGCCTAGTAGGGGTGGGCGCACCCCCACCCTCCTGGCCAGGGTGTGGGCCCCTCTTGTGCTTTCTTTGCTCAATAATTCTTTTAATTCCAAAAATAGCTTTCGTGGAGTTTCACGATTTTTGGAGCTGTGCATAATAGGTTTCCAATATTTGCTCCTTTTCCAGCCAGAATTCCAGCTGCCGGCATTCCCCCTCTTCATGGTAAGCCTTGTAAAATAAGAGAGAATTGCCATAAGTATTGAGATATAATGTGTAATAACAACCCATAATGCAATAAGTGTTGATATGAAAGCATGATGCAAAATGGACGTATCAGGCACCTCCCCATCAGAGGGCCTACCTCCAAGGAACACCTTGCTCCCCACGTTGTGGGGAGGGGCCTGGCTCCCGGCCCCTCTCTTGCAGCCCCCAATGCCCTCCTCCAGAGGGGAGGGAAACTATCGCACCGAGGCAGCCTTCCGCTGCTATGACCTGGACTTCCTGCGACCCATGGTTAGCATAAGCTTGCTCCTGAGGAATTAACGATACCTGATAGCTGCTGCCGCTGGCGCGGTTGGCGAGGTTTCCTTGAGGCTCCTGAAAGGGCTCGGCTTCTGGCGTCTCTTCCTCCCAGCCTGGCCCGAGGAACGAGCCGTGGTCTTCTTCCAGTGTGTACTCCCGATCCACCATCTGGGGCACATAAGCCTCCGGGGCCGCCGCCCCAAAGGCTTCGCCGTAGTGCCCCACGCTCCATGCAGTTTGGCTTGAAGCTCCATCTTGGGGGTGGTAGGGTGGCGGCTCGCCCGGGTCGTAGGCAGCGATGTGCATGCCCTCGCTTACCAGGGGCAGTGCTGGTGCAGCTTGTCGCCCGATGCTGACGGCCAAGCTGGTGTTGATGGAGCCTTGAGGTACGCCCGAGGGCGCGCGGGCACGGATGGGCCCACTGTGTGACCCGCCTGGGGCCTGGGGTGGAAGCTGGACGTAGAATGGAGGTGCCCCTGAAGCAGCGGCATCCAGGAGCTTAGCAACGCGCTCCAGCAGCACGTCGTGGCCGCTTTCCTGCAGCCTGCATCGTAGTAGTTCTCGAGCCACCATGAGCGTGGCCTTCATGTTCGCCTGCTCCCGTTGGGTGTGCGGTGCCATGGCGGTGACATGGTTCGAGGCCCTTGCTGCTGATCGTACCTGCCGCGGGGTGAGGGCAGGCGACGCTTGACCATGTCGCTCGCGCCCCGCAGCATTCTGCGGAGCGCGGGCTGCCTGAGGCGCGGGGTTGAGGGCACCTTGGGCAGGCGGCGCAGCATGGGCAGGCCATGCCGCCCAGCGGTCGGTGTTTGTCGTCGGGTCGCCGGACATGGAGGCGACGGAGCGGTGGAACGCAGGACGGCGGAAGAAAGATTTTGGCGCACCCCTACCTGGCGCGCCAAATGTCGGATATCAGGTTCCGACAAAACCCTTAAGGTTCGAACTCTGGGGTGCGCGCGAAGATCTTCCCCCTACCGATGCACGTCCCAATGCCTCGCTGTGAATCTAAGCTAAACAATGAACAACGCAGGGGACACAAGGTTTATACTGGTTCAGGCCACCGTTGTAGTGTAATACCCTAATCTAGTGTGTGGTGTGGTAGATTGCCTCTGGGGCTGATGATGAATAGTACAGAGGAAGAACAGCCTCGCGAGAGGTGTTCTTGAGTTGGTGCAATGAACTACTTGGGTGAGTACGATCGCCTCTAGATCTGATGAAAACTCTCCGAGATGTCCCTTCTATTGTGGTGGCTATCCCTATATATAGAGGCCCTGGTCCTCTTCCCAAATATTGAGCGGGAAGGAAGCCAACAACGGTCAATTTGTAGGGAACATCTAGTACAAATTATCCTGACTAATGTTGGCCTTCGACTGCCAAAGGCACTGGCGATGACGCCGTCTTGGGCTCCACGGTGACCTTCGTCCTGCCGCTCTGCTGGCCTTGGTCTCGTTGCACCGAAATGGTAACCTTTGCTTGACGCCTCGGTACTCCACGCCTACGCTTGCCCCCTTTGCACCAAAGAGGAAACAAGGACACTGCGCAGGCCGGCGCCCGCTTGGCGCCCGCACTACAAAAAAAAAGACACATCCGTGACATTTTGGGCCGAACGAATTTTTTTCCTATCATACATATGACACTTCTATGACGATAATTGTGACAAAACCCAGTATCATCATAGATGTGGTGGGCTCCTACTTCTATGACAAAAAATCATGACAAAAAATGGGCTTTTCGTCCTGGGCGGGCCGGAGACGTAGCTGCATGACATTCTTTGGGCCGTCCATGACGGAAAAAACCATGGTAGAAGCGAGGGGGACGAAAATTTCGGGGAGTTGCCGGTTACGGTGGGAGGCCGGGGGCGGAGCGATGCGCGTTCCTCTCGTACGTACGTGCCTGTGTGCGAGGCATTGGCTCTAACTGAAGCCGAGCAAGGCGTTGGGCTCTAACTAAACCCGAGCGATTGCACTGCAGGCTACGCATTACTGAACCCGAGGGATCGATCGATGGCTGTTAACTGAACCCGATGGAGCGATTCCTTCACTACTGCTGCTAACTGAAGCCGATCAATGCTT
>NC_041381.1:405495875-405504720 GCF_002162155.2 Triticum dicoccoides | reverse complement strand
AGCGGTGGCATTGCCTCTGGATGAACAGGAACCCGTGGTGTGGAGGGCTGGGTGAACAGTAGACAGTGCAGGGGTGGCTGTGGAGGGGTGGTTGAACAGGACCCCATGGTGTGGAAGGCTGGACGAACAGTAGACGGTGGAGGGGTGCCCGTGGAGGGGTGGTTGAACAGCAGCCGGTGGAGTAGCGCGCGGTGGAGGCTGGATGAATAGGAGCCCGTGGAGGCTGGAGGAGGTCGACGGTAGCCCGTGGAGGCTGGAGGAGGTCGACGGTGGAGATGAACAGTATCCCGTGGAGTCCCGTTTTGCTGTACGCCACACCCCTCCCGATGAACAGGACCCCCGTTTCGACCATAGGAGGTCCGTTTCGTCTGTTTTGCGGTACGCCATACCCCTCCCGATCAACAGGACCCCCGTTTCGACCGTAGGAGGTTCATTTCGTCCGTTTTGCGGTACGCCACACCCCTCCCGATCAACAGGACCCCTGTTTCGACCGTAGGAGGTCCGTTTCCTCCGTTCTGTGGTACGCCAGGCCTCGTTTCCATCGCCTGTTCTGTCCAAGCCGGTTGGCTCCCACGCGTTCCGTTACCTCTCGATGAACACGAGCATTCCGTTGCCTCCCCATGAACACGACGCATTCCGTTGCCTCCCCATGAACACGAGCCCTCGCTGTACGTATGCGCGACTAGGCGTTCGAGACCCCGCCCGTATGTACACATACGTGGCCGTATTTTCTTTCTTGCACCCTGGCCGCTGTACGTACATGTACATGCTACGTGCGCGCCTATACTACAACACGTACGCGCCTCTACTACAACACGTGCGCGCCTCTACATCGACCAGTATATATGTATGTACAAGTTCGCGACAAGAATGACATCGACCAGGTGGGTCCCGACTGTCAGGCAGTTCCTTGCATGCGAAAATGTAGCTGGTGGGTCCCAGCAGTCAGAGGGGCGAATCATTTTTTTTGCCCGACGCACTTCCTTTGCGTGCGAAGATGTAGCTGGTGGGTCCCAGCAGTCAGGGGGGCGAATCGTTTTTTTTCCCGAACGCACTTCCTTGCGTGCGAAGATGTAGCTGGTGGGTCCCAGCAGTCAGGGGGGCGAATCATTTTTTTGCCCGGACACACTTCCTTGCGTGCGAAGGTGTAGCTGGTGGGTCCCACCAGTCAGGGGGGAAACATTTTTTTCAAGAAATATGGTGGCCCGTCTGGTGGGTCCCCGCTGTTAGGTGGAGGAATAATTATTTTGCGTGTAATAAGGAGGCACTTCCTTGCTGCGGCCGTGGACCCAGCTGTCAGCCTCTCCACGTACAGTCCACGTCTGATGGAAGCCATTCCTTGACCACATTGACCACGCCGCGCCGAGAGCACCAGGGCGGTGGACAATGGCGAGGCCTAGGAAGGGGACAACGCGGAGCCGGGGAAGACGCGGTAGTGGATGCCCACGCATAGAGAAGTATGAGGGTTCACTGGTTCGCTGCAGTGTGAGGCTGCCGTCGCCGCAGAATAACAGGGGGTGTGGGTGAGTAGAGGGATGGCCTGGCCAACAGTGGGAGTAGTAGGGGGCGGTGAGGCCTCCGCTGCATCGCAGCCAGCCACGGGAGGCAGGAGCACGAGGCACGACCGGCGCTGGTTTGGGCGGCTGGAGCAAGAAGACCAAAGGTTGAAGAAGCACTACGGCCGTTGGATGGACATCGTATGGTCACTGGAGCTAGAAATGTGCATATTGACTAAGTTGACAAAGCCCTCCGTCCCCGTCAACTTAGTAGGCCCACAAGTCGGCCTGCCACTATACTGGGTCCCAGCTAACAGGGGGAGTATTCATTTTTTTGTGCGTAATAAGGAGGCACTTCCTTGCGTGCGAAGATATAGCTGGTGGGTCCGAGCTATCAGTGGTGGTAACGTTTTTTTCTGTGAAATACTGAGGCCCTTTCGGTGGGTCCCTGATGTCAGGTGGACAAATCATTATTTTGCGCGTAATAAGGAGGCATTTCCTTGCGTGCGGTCGTGGACCCAGCTGTCGGCCTCTCCACGTACAATCCACTTCAGATGCATGTCGGTCGTTGACCATGTTGACCAGGTCGCGCCGAGAGCACCAGGGCGGTGGACGACGGTGAGGCCTAGGAAGGGAACAACACGGAGGCAGGGAAGACTCAGCAGTTGTTTCCCACGCGGAGGGGAGTACAACTGAATGAGGGTTTATTGGTTCGTCTGCCGTCGCCGGAGAATAATAGCAGGTGTGGGTGAGTAGAGGGATGGCTAGGACATCGATGGGAGTACGATGGGGCGGTGAGGCCTACGTGGCAGCACAGCCGGTCGCGGGGAGGAGGGAGAAGGCAGTCCCGCCGGCGCTTGTTTGAGCAGCTGGAGCAGGAAGAGCAGAGATTGAAGAAGCACGACGGCCGTTGGATGGACATCCAACTGTCACTACTTGTGCGTCAACCTTTTTTTAGGAAAGCCTCGTGTGGAAAACAACATACAACCCATCGCCATTATTTCTAATAATTTACAACCCATTTGCTAATTCTTAAGGTTTTTTTGGAGCCCATATTCTTTTTGTTAGCATTACAGCCCATATTGTGGCCACGGTTAAAAAATTATACGAAATTTTGCATATTTCGCTGTGGTCCGAACTATTTTTAATCCTGAAATTTCGACTCACATTCAAACTGATTTTAAAAATAAGTGTATATCAATATAAAATCCAACAAATTCTCCACGCATAAAAATTAATGTAATTTAAAATCTTGAAATGAAAAAAATATATTTGAAACTAATTGCCGGTTTGATGTGTTTTAAAAATGTACAACCCATTTCTCATTACTGATGGGCCATTTTCTCGGCCAGCCGAATGAAAAGCTCTCCTCGTCTTGAAAGATTTGCAGCCCAACAGGCCAGACAAAGCGACTTAATTGGCAAATCACAAAAAAACTGGGCTGTGGCCGTGGACCCAGCTATCAGCCTCTCCACGTACAGTAATCTTCCGATGGAAGTCGTTCCTTGACCACGTTGACCACGCCGCGCGTAGAGCACCACGGCGGTGGACGACGACGAGGCCTAGGAAGGGGACGACGTGGAGCCGGGGAAGACGCGGCAGTGGAAGCCCATGCGGAGAGGAGTACGAGGGTTCACTGGTTCAACTGCGGTGTGAGGCTACCGTCGCCGCAGGGCCTGGCCAGCGGTGGGAATAGTAGGGGGCGGTGAGGCCTCCGCGGCAGCACAGCCGACGACGGGAGGCAGGATCATGTGGCACGACCGGCGCTGCTTTGGGCAGCTGGAGCCAGAAGACCAGAGGTTGAAGAAGCACTACGGCCGTTGGATGGACATCGTACGGTCACTGGAGCTAGAATCATTCATATTGACTAAGTTGACAAAGCCCTTCGGCCCCGTCAACTTAGTAGTCCCACAAGACAGCCTCCCACCAAGGTGGGTCCTAGCTAGCCGGGGGAGTATTCATTTTTTTGTGCGTAATAAGGAGGCACTTCCGGTGGGTCCGAGCTGACAGCGGGGGAACACTTTTTTCGCGAAATACGGTGGCCCGTCTGGTGGATCCCAACAGTTAGGGGGAAACGATTTATTTCGCAAAATACTGGTGGCCCGTCCGCTGGGTCCCCGCTGTCAGGTGGAGGAATAATTATTTTCCGCGTAATAAGGAGGCACTTCCTTGTGGCTGCCGTGGACCCAGCTGTCAGCCTCTCCACATACAGTACTCTTCCGATGGAAGTCGGTCATTGACCACATTGACCACGCCGCGCCGAGAGCACCACGGCAGTGGACGACGACGAGGCCTAGGAAGGGGACGACGCGGAGCCGGGCCACGGGAGGCAGGAGCAGGCGGTAGCACAGCCGGCCACGGGAGGCAGGAGCAGGCGGCACGACCGACGCTGCTTTGGGAGGCTGGAGCAAGAAGACCAGAGGTTGAAGAAGCCGTATGGCCGTTGGATTGACATCATACGGTCATTGGAGTATTGACTAAGTTGACAAAGCCCTCCGTCCCCGTCAACTTAGTAGGCCCACAAGTCAGCCCAACAATATGGTGGGTCCCAGCTAGCAGGGGGTATTCATTTTTTGGGCGTAATAAGGAGGCACTTCCTTGCGTGTGAAGATATAGCTGGTGGGTCCGACCTGTCAGCGGGGGGAACGTTCTTTTCGCAAAATACAGAGGCCCTTCCTATGGGTCCTAGCTGGCAGGTGGAGGAATCATTATTTTACGCGTAATAAGGAGGCATTTCCTTGTGTGCGGCCATGGACCCAACTGTCAGCCTCTCCATGTACAGTCCACTTCCGATGGATGTCGTTCATTGACCACGTTGACCAGGTCGCGCCGAGAGCACCAGGGCGGTGGACGACGGCGAGTCCTAGGAAGGGAATGACACGGAGCCAGGGAATACTCGGCAGTTGTTTCCCACGCGGAGGAGTACGAGGGTTTACTGGTTCGTCTGCCGTCGCCGGAGAATAACAACATGGGTGGGTGAGTAGAGGGATGGCTAGGCCAACGATGGGAGTACGATGGGGCCGTGAGGCCTGCGCGACAGCATAGCCGGCCACGGGAGGAGGGAGCAGGCAGTCCCGTCGGCGCTTATTTGAGCGGCTGGAGCATGAAGAGCAGAGATTGAAGAAGCACGACAGTCGTTGGATGGATATCCAACAGTCACTGCTCTCGTGTGTTGACTAAGTTGATAGGGCGTCGCGTGTGCATCAACCTTTTTTTATGAAAGCATACGCGTCAACCTATAGTAGGCGCACAAGTCAGCCTCAAATCTGTGGAAAACAACATACAACCCATCTGCCATTATTTCTAATAATGTACATCCCATTTGCTAATTCTTAAGATTTTTTTGGAGCCCATCTTCTTTTTGTTAGCATTACACCCCATATTGTGTCCACGGTTAAAAAGTATACGAAATTTTGCATATTTCGGTGCGGTCAACTGTTTTTAATCCAGAAATATTGATTCACATTCATACTATTTTGAAAAATAATTTATATAAATATAAAATCAAAATAATTGTCCACGCATAAAAATCAATGGGATTTAAGATCTTGTAATGAAAAAAAATGAAACTAATTCCCGGTTTGATGTATTTTAAAAATGTACAGGCCATTTCTGGGCAAACCGAATGAAACCCTCCTCGTCTTGAAACATATGCAGCCCAGTAGGGCCGATAAAGCAAGTAGGCCTTGTTTGGGTATTTCTTAAAAAAAATAGAACTAGGCTAGCCATTTTCAGCAAGAAAAAAACACAATTGGGCTCATGATGTGGTAAACATAAATAAAACCCTAGCTAGACGGGCCATAGCCCCCGCACAGCCCCGTTGTTACCCTGATCCGTCACTAAAACTAGTATAAATAACAACTGCTTGTTCCTCATTGTCTCAAAAAAAACTGCTTGTTCCTCAAAAAAAAACTGCACGACTTGCTGGGTCCCTGGTGTCAGCCGCTCGTAGTGTAATTCTCTCGTTTATTGACTATGTTGACGATGGCGTGAGCCCCAGATGTCCAACCATTAGGAGGAACCATATTTTTGGGCTTGTACTATAGAGGCACTTGCTTGCGTACTGCCATGACGCTGGTGGGTCCCTACTGTCATCCTTTCCATGTACAGTCATCTCCTTGTTCCTCTCGGTTGTTGACGACGTTGACAATGCAAGAGGGCGGCGCACCGCGCATGGTGAGCGAACCAAGGCTGCAAGGCGGAGGACGACGACGAGGCCTCAGACAGAACGAACAGGAGCCGTTGAAGATGCACCGGTCCAGTCCCAGGCGGAGGGGAGTACGAGGGTTGACTGGTGGGGGTGGTGGGGGCTAGTCACTTGGCTTCTGTAATGCACAGTGAGCTCAAGCAGCCGGCGTGAGTGATGTTATTTCCCTTGGTTGTGATCTGTTACAATATTTCACTCTAAATTAAACGAATGGCAAGCCATTTGCCTTGTTTCAAAGAAAATATGATAGTCACAGCCGAGTTGAAAAGGGCAGGAACATCTAACTCCAGCTTACAAACTGTACAAAAGCACGAGGGTTGATTGTTCATCAGGTTTACAAAAAAACCTAGTTTGAAAAGGGCAACAACATCTAACTCCAGCACTGTTTTCGGCAGTCACAGTCAAATGGATTGGTCAGGTCCATAGAATGAACATTCTGATCGTAAAATTTACTGGATTATGACCACAATATGTTGTAAATATAAGCCCGGCACGTTCAGAAGCTCTTTTGCCCACCTGAAACTTCTTTTTTTGCTCTTCGACATACCCATCCGTCAAAACGATGCTGCTGATAAACTTAAGCCTGATGGACAATAGTAACCTCGCATTCAGCAGGAAGAATGTGACAAATCTTGTGTTTGCACGGTTGGCTACATATCGTTCTAGCGTTATTGTCTTCAATCGAATCTCATGAGAAGTGAGAAAATCCCGATGCTTATGAATCCACCGATTGGTTATAACTTTCTTACCCCGTCCTATTGCCTAAATAGACATGAAAATTGAAAACAGTTAAGGTCTAAAAGAAGAGTGTCGAAAGAGCAACAGCTGAACGGTTAATTCTAGTACACTATATGCGGGCTTCCAATGTGCGTGAAATTATCACCTTTATATACAACTTCTCCAGACATGGAAAGCATTGCAGCAAGCCAATAATCTTGTTCAGATCAAAACTATTCATTTGGATATATAAGATCTTGACAGAATTCAGCACCATTGATAGGCCATCCATGGAGAAACTCTTCATTGAGCATAGAACATAATATTAGTACAAAATGTGTACTCCAAGATGATATATAAATTATGCGGAAATTTAAAATGCAGCATATGGTTACAAGTGTAGATGATAATATAAAGTACCTGAAGAACTGTGGAGCCAAACACCATATTGAAATGAGCACATAGATCATGTATTACACCCAAGGTCTCCAGTTTATGCGTAGAGAGGACGGTTATTTGCAACGGTGAATAACTAGAATCAAGGATGAACCATTGAAGTGAAGGGGCATCTTGGATTATGAGCTGCCTTCTGTCAAAAGAAATTCCAATTCTTACAAGGTTAGGCGACTTTATTTGGAGACAACCGATTCTAACTGTGAAAACAAGCACCAAGAACTCCAGCGCAGGGAAACTGGAGTGGATGATGGTGTGCAATGAGGCCTCCGATATATGAACCCGCACGAGTGAAAGTTTCTTGAGAAATGGGAGTCGAAGGTTTAGTACTGGATTGTCTGGAAGGTAGAATAGCGCAAAGGTGGCGGTGTGGAGAGAGGAGGAAAACCACGAGATGGACATCGGTGCTGAGGGCACAAGTTCATGGCGTTCTGTATGTGGTATGTGATTTCTAGGGGAATAGTAGAACTCAAGCAACTGTAGTTCTGTGAATTCAGGGGATTTCAGCCAGGCATCCACCATGCAGGGCATGGTATGCTTGCTCAGGTAGCATGATGGGATGCAGAGGCTTTGTACGGAGCCATGGTGGGAGGAGATGATGGCTCTGGGGATTTCAAAATCATTGAAGAGAGATAGCTGACAATAGTCGAGATTAAGGGGCACGGCGCGCCATAGAGGGCGCCACCAAATTGAGAGGACTTGGGTGCGGCACCAATCCTTGGTGGGGAGAAGCGAGATGATCTCCCCAAGGACGGCGTCCGGGAGATCGCTGATGCGGTCCACCCGAGATTCTATGGGTTCCGGGGATCCGGTGGGGGCGGGGTCGCAGCTTCTCCCGGTGCTGCCGGGTGCGGGATCTACAACAGGCGTCGCTGCTGGCGGGAGCCTCATCTTCTTGGCGCTGGGGTCAGCCGACTCCATTTTCCTCGAGGGCGTTGCATCGCGCTCACGGATTTGAGCAGAGTAACGAATGACGAGCCTAGTTGTAGTGCGAGCGAAGAAGAAGGGGAGTTGGGGGTTTTCTGTAGGAGTGAGGAAGAAGGGGAGCTTGGGTTTTCTGTAGGAGTGAGGTGAGGAATTTGGGGGTACGAGTGGAGCGAGTTGACGTGAGGTGGGTGGGATCGAGGAGGAAGAAGAGCACCTAGGGTTTTTTTTGTGGGGGAGGGGGGTGGGGCGGTGTGCTGGGTGTGGGTAGAGCCTTTTGAATTGATTTTACTATTTACTAGTGTGGATTGGCTGTTTTGTCTTGGGCCCAGAGAAATAATTACTACTAGTACAATGGAGACACTCTACAGCTACCCAGAAAAACAATTACTACTAGTACAGTGGAGACACTCTACCGCTTCTGGCTCCTCCTAGGTCATTGAAACGTCTCCCTCTACTGAATGACGTTATACTTTTGTTCACTGACATGCGGGCCATGTAGCGCGCGGGCCCAAATGCCATCCACCAAATTAGCAGGCAGTATGCAGGCGGAGAGTCACCCTGGTGGTAGCATGGCAGTAACGAGCCGTCGTATCACAAAACCCCACCTCCCCGCAGTCTAAGTTTGATGGACGAAGCAACCATCATTTCACTCCTCGCTGAATCCCCTTCTCCCTCACCGTGTTCAAGAAAGGCAACACTCGCATCTGCCACTGTTCTTCTCTCCCAACGAAGGGAAGGTAAGCGAATCTGTGATGTTGGTATGTTTTTGTTCAGAGAAAAAAAAGAACTTTTGCAAAGCAGTAACCGATCCTCACTCTCTTTTTTGTTTCATTGTCATTGCGATTGTGTTTTCCTTTCAATGGTCTCCTAGTATTCGTCAGTTTCATGATGGACCAAGGAGAACTAGGCAAAGATCTGCCTATATTGGAGCAGACGCGGGAGGCTGATCCCCACGAGACAGAGAGCTCCAAGAAGATGGAGGCAACCACCGAGCCGACCCCAGATACGCTCACGGCCACTACTGAGATGGTCAACGCCCCGTTTG
>NC_041381.1:405473041-405495550 GCF_002162155.2 Triticum dicoccoides | reverse complement strand
TGTGGTTTTTCATCTAAGTATGTGGTGATTTTTTTTAGAAAAGGAAGTATGTGGTGATTAATAATGCAAAATTTTATTATCTTCGATGCCATGCTATACATATTGGTTTAAATAACTTGTGGTTCTTATACTGAAAAGTAATTCAGAATTTGTTTCTGTTTCAATTAGAGCGCTGATGCAGACAAGGATTGTGTGGTTGTGCATGTCACTCGCTATGAGGCGGACGACCTGAATATACGCACTGGGAAAACAGAGTTCTTAGGCTGTTGGATCCTGGAAGCCATTTGCGGTTATACCAATGAAGAGTTGTATTCCAGCCTCACTGTTGTCAGGCGTGTTGTACAGGGTGTACTGAAGCACAAGAAGTTCAAAGCTACTCCTTCGTTTGTGAGGCATACTGTTCTTGTCAAGCTTACGCAGGAAGATGACGTGGCATGCCTCCACAAACAAGTTTATCAGTGGCAAGGCCACAAGGTTGTCTTCATGAAGGTTCACAGGATTGAGATGCTGCGGGACGTCCTCGATGATGTTCATGGCAAGGTCCGTCTTTTGTCCAGCCCAAATTAGATCGAGGCATGAAATAGTTGCCCCAGCTAGTGTTTAATAGTAGTTCGATTGTGTCTAATTATCCGAACCTTGCCTGTTATCGACCCCTCTAGGGCTAGTCCTCTATTTGAATCCGTCTATGGGAACTGCTGCTACTTTTGTGTGCCCGTGAATCATGTGAGAACCATCGTAATTGTTGTCGAAACAGATGCGTCCTCACTAGTTTTTTCATGAATATGGCATGGTAAGACATAAGTTGTCATAGTTTATCATACGAGCAGTGTGTGTTTTGATGAAATAAAGCACTCGTTCGAGAACCATGCACCAACGTATACATAAGTACTTGTAAACACTGTTGGTGCTACCCCACTTGTAAGCAGTTGTGCAAAACACGGCACATTGGCTCAGCTCGCTTCAACACTAGGCTATCGACCAGCTAACAATCAACAATCTACTGTCTGACATATAAGCAACTACTATGTATCTTGTTATAGTGGTTCATGCAGTTAATTGAGGCCACAATGTAATAAATTCCAAACGTTCACACGCTAGTCCAGCGCTCATGTGGAACACTCACAATTAAACTCGTCTTCATAAAAATCTTGAAAAGCATAAGTTAAGCAATTTTATACATCTCAATGATTCATAGAACATAACAAACATATACTAGTTCACAGCAAAAAACAAAGTTGTGAGAAGGTTTACAAATTAGGAAAAAACAAGCAAGGCTTCTCTGAGCAAAGGGCCTCCCGGCAGGCTTAAATTTCCTGGAGTTCACTCTGGTTTTTTCTTGTTGCCACCATTCAGGGTTAGGTTCTCTCATTCTAGAATAACCAATTATAATTGTGGTCTCAGCTGGAATGCTGAACTGAACCATGCAGTGTACTGACCAGCTGAAATGCTTGTGCATTCCACTAAATTTAAGCACCGCTATTTGCAGAAATAAGCAGACCACAATGCCTCTTGTCCGCGCACCTGTCCAAAAAACCGCCGTGCAGCCGTGCCAGCTAGTCCTTGGTCCATGGATGAACTGGTAGAAAGTGCATTCCGGACTAGGATGCAGTTGTTTCCGCTTGTCCCTGCACTGCAATCAGGAAGTAAAACATATGAATCAGCTTCTTTTAGATTGCGTTGGTCATTCTACCTTAGTTACTACCAATGTAGGGATACCTTGAAGACGGGAGGTTAGACGACGGCAACGAGGGATAGCCATCTCATTTTGCGCAGTTGTACTAAAATTGAGGTGTGTGCTTTTGATTGCACGGATAGAAACGATACGAAGATAGACATCCCGAAACGATATGGAGACAGACATCCCTGTTTGCGCAAATACGAAATATGGTTATTTAAACAGTGACACATATTACTACTTTCCCCCGTTTCCTCTTAGAACCAAGTCCTAGATTCATGCTACAGCTCTCCCACTTTCTTCCCTGTTTGAACCAACACTTTGAGTTCACTGTATGAACTAGCTTTACTTCTAATAATAGTAGAAGTCTAGGTGGCTTTGTAACAACAGACGGAAGTAGAGAAGGATCCACACGAAGGGGGAAGAGCTAGGGCAGTAGAGCAAGGCAGGTTTTGAAGGAATATGATGCGGAGCATCCTTCCATCATCCCCATGGACTCTACATCAACACATCCACCCCCACAAGGACCCATGACAAGAGCTAGAGCACGTGCTTTGGAAACCGAGGTGAACTCCTTCCTACTAGACTTGCATATGGACACAAATGGAACATGTCTACTACCTCACCAAAATATGCTATGCATCCTTAGGTATGAAGTGGAACATCACCAAGGAGCTCAGGAGCATCCCCAAGGAGAAGGAGAACCACCCCAAGGCCATACGGAACAAGACAGAGTGCAACCGTAGCAAAACAGCAAGTCCCAGGTGACCCCGTGCGCACGGGCCCCAGAGACCCCGTGCCCATGGGCTACACAGGAACCCGTCGCTGGAGCACCCCATGTGCACGGGCCTGTACTGTGCACACGAGACCCCCGTGCGCACGGGCCCAACTTACCCCGTGCGCACGGGCCTCCCAGGATGGCCGGCTGTGATGGCCTCTTCGACTCCCCTTCGTCTCCTTCGACCCCAAGCCTATATATTTCGTACCTAGGGCCATGTTTAGGGTTAGCAAAGTATTAGATGATATCTTGGTGAGCTTTGCTCCATTACCTTCCCTCTTTGAGGATCAATACCCCATAGGGAAGAATCATTGAGGATTTCAAGACCTCCATTGGGAGAAGACTACCACCAAGACCCCTCTTCCTTTGGATTTGGGATGAACTACCACCAAGACCCCTCTTCCTTTGGATTTGGGATGAACTTTGCCATTGTATCTTTCCTTTGATTGTGTTTGAGACTTGTGGATCTTGTGTTGTTACTCTAGTGGATGTGTAATTGGGAATTCTTGGAGTGATTGTTCCTTTGTGTTCATCTTTGTGTTCTTGTGATTTCTCTCCATTTTCCCCCTCCAAGTGTGAAAAGGTCCTTCCTAGGGTTCTACCCTACATCATATGGTATCATGAGCCACGTTGATTCACATCTTGGAGTCCCTACCTTCCACTTTCTAGCTTGATTTTGTTGTTTTTCGTCCTAATCCGAAAATCCCCACCAAAAATAGCCCCAAAACGTTTTTTTGCAATTTGTTGATCTTGTGAGATTTGGTTGATTGGATCCACGAATTTGGTGTTTGGCAAGTGGATCTACCCTTCCACCATCATCCCCACCCATCACCCCCGGGAATTTGCCCAAAAACTTGCAATCTCCACGAAATCACAGCAGTTCATCCGCTCTCGGGAGACCCCGTGCACACGGGCCATCGGGACCCCGTGCACACGGGCCTCACTGACCCCGTGCGCACGGACCATCCAGAAACTTTCGGCCATTTTCTATTTTTCTTCTTTTTGTTTCACCACCACCCCTCGTGTTCTTCCGCACCATTCCACGTGTTTGTTGAGTGTTCGGTTGCGATTTCTCTTGTGTCCTAAGGTGTTTAGGCTACTTAGGCGCAACTTGGTATCATCATTGCCACCAATCATCGACTCGGACAACACGTTGGCTTCGACAAGATCATCTTCGACCGTAAGCAAGGACGGTAACCTCGACGACACTTTGTACTCCCTTACCATTAACTTGATAGCTTTGAGCCATTTTGTGTAGCTTACCCATCGAGACTAGCTTGTTGAGTATTGCCGGGCCACGTCTTAGTGCACCATTTAGTATTCCGTCCATCCCGTGCATCTACTACTTGTTACCTCGTTGTGTGGCTCGCATATCAAGCATCATGGCATAGTTGAAAAAAAAAGATAAAAAGCTTTTAAGCAAAAGAGTAGAGAAGCAAAGAGCTTATAAGCAATAGCATCGAGCCTTCGCATTCGTGCATCATCTTGGTCACCACATACATATGCATATTTGGGATAGTGAGACGAGTAGATTCTCTATTAGGTTGGTGCACTAGCGTATCTATCCCATTAGTGCAAGCGAGCTAGCGTCTCTCTAGTATCCGTACGACAAGAGCTTTTCCCGTGTTTCGATATCTTCGAGCTCATTCCTTGGTTGTGTGGATCCCATTTATCTTCCGTGTGTGTGTGTTCCTCGTGTTATATTGGGAGGTTGATCTATTTGTCTTATTTGCCATTTGTGAATCTTCTCAACTTTATCAACATCTTGACTAATATTTGCTTGAATTATTTGTGTCTTTCCTAACCAAGCTCCTCCATAGACCATTTACTTGTAGGTGTGAGAAAAAATTCCCGGTACCAATTCACCTATTGTAACATCACGTGGGATCGTACTTGTTACATCGACAATCTTCGGAAAAGGTAACTTTGGTTTTGTTCTCTCATTTTCCTACTCACCACCACTTTCTTATGATGGATAGGCCAAGCTCCTATACCAACCCACTCTTCATCGAGCAAGACGACGACATGTCATCCTTCGTCACCAAGAGCCACCTCTTTGGTGCACAACGAGCTCTACATCAAGAGCAACAAGCAATGAACGACCACATCGACAACCTCGCGACCGACTTACGACTCTCCGAGCAACGAACATGCGACTACTTCGACAACAAGCTCGATGCGCACAAGCAAGAGAACGATGCAAGAATGGACGAGATCCGAGCTTTGTTGGTCAACAGGCATTATTCAACTTCTTCCTACTCAAGACGGAGCCATTCAAGTCGACACTCCAACGACACCTCCTCTGGCTCAAGTACACCGTCATCGACCATTCTTCGACGAGCCGCGCGTCAAGACCGTCATGCATCTCGAGATCCGCTACACATCAAGCATTCCCAAGAGCAAGTCGATGAGCAAGTCCCTCGTCCTCAAGCAAATCAAGTCGCTTTTCCTCAAGCTCAAGAACGACAACGTCTTCGTCGTCAAGAAGAAGAAGAACGAGCGCGTCTACACCAAGAGGAACAAGACGCCGAGGCTCAACGTCTTCAACAACAACAACGAGAAGCACAAGCTATTGAGGCGGAGGCTCAACGTCTTCTACCTCCAAGCAACGACGACAAGACATCATACAAGAAACCTTCGTCAAGTTCAAGTCGTCTTCCTCCTACTACAAGCAACTACAAGCTGCGTGCTTCTTCCTTAACTCCGACCGATGAGACCGTCAAGACAAGTTCACTCAAGTGCTTCACATGTGGCGGCCGAGTCCACAAGTCCTTCCAATGCATCAACAAGCGCAACATGATCCTCAACGACGATGGCACCTACGACTCAATGAGTGAAGATGAAATGGAAGCTATTGAGCAAATGGCCATGCACCAGCACGTGAATGAGAATGAAGATGATCAAGTCTTTTGTGATGAAGATACGAGCCCCGCTCTCGTTGTCTCCAAGGTCTTGATACTTCAACATCAACAAGAAGAAGACCAACGATGCCATATCTTCAACACCAAGGCAGGCATCAACGGAAGGTCCGTCAAGGTCATCATCGATGGAGGTAGTTGCCACAACTTGGCAAGCGAAGAACTATGCTCCAAGCTTCAATTGGTCAAGAGGAAGCACCCGCACGCCTACAAGGTTCAATGGCTAAGTGACTCCGGCACTATACGAGTTGAGCATATGGTCCAAGTATCCTTCAAAATTGGTGCATATGAAGACACTTTGGAGTGTGATGTGGTCCCAATGACCGTTTGCCACCTCCTTCTTGGTCGACCATGGCAATTCGACCGTGGTGTCATCCACAATGGGCGTACGAATCACTATAGCTTCATGATGAAAGGAAAAGAATATGTGCTACGACCTATGTCTCCTAGTCAAGTGATAGCCGACAAGCAAGCCACCCACCATAGAGAGAAGAGTGAGAAACTGATCCACCAAAACATGAGTGAGAGCAACAAGCCAAACTTGAGCGCCTCTTCGCCTAAAGAGAAAAACCTCATACTATTTGCCACAAAAAGTGAGATGAGAGAAGTGTGTGAGAACCCATCGAGTGTGATGCACTTTGTCCTTGTGTGCAAGGATGGATAACCAAAAACTAACACCATTCATGAGCTACCTTTGGTGTTTCAATCTCTTTTGCAGGAATTTCAAGATATTTTCCCCAATGAGCTACCTCCGGGTCTACCTCCTCTACGAGGCATTGAGCATCGAATCGACCTCATCCCCGGAGCACCACTCCCAAACAAAGCTCCATACCGTGTCAATCCCAAAGAAACCAAGGAGATTCAACGGCAAGTACAAAAACTAATCGACAACGGTCATGTACGTGAAAGCTTAAGCCCTTGTGACATTCCCGTTATACTTGTGCCTAAGCCCGATGGAAGTTTCCGCTTATGCTCCGATTGTAGACCCATAAATGCTATCACCGTTCGATATAGGCATCCCATTTCTCTCTTAGATGATATGCTTGATGAACTTAGTGGAGCCAACTTTTTCTCAAAAATTGATCTTAAAAGTGGTTATTATCAAATCCGCATACAAGAAGGTGATGAATGAAAAACTGCTTTCAAAACAAAATTTGGCTTATATGAGTGGTTAGTCATGCCTATGGGTTTATCGGAGGCTCCAGGTACTTTTGTGCGTCTCATGCATCATGTACTTCGACCTTACATCGGAGTCTTTGTTGTGGTTTACTTCGATGATATTCTTGTGTTTAGCAAAACCATGAAAGAGCATCTTGATCATGTTAGGCTTGTTTTACAAACACTCCGCAAGGAAAGTCTTTATGCCAACATGAAAAAGTGCACTTGGTGTTGACAAAGTGGTTTTCTTGGGTTTCGTTGTCTCTTCCAAGGGTGTCCATGTTGATGAAACTAAAATTGAAGCAATTAAAACTTGGCCCCAACCCACCAATTTGCAACAAGTGATAAGTTTTCTTGGTCTTGCAGGATTTTATCGCCGCTTTGTGAAAAACTTTAGCACAATCGCCGCTCCTTTGCATGCTTTGAGTAAGAAGAATACTCCTTTTGTTTGGGGAACTTTGCAATCAACCGCTTTTGATGAGCTCAAGTCTTTGCTTACTCATGCTCCGATTCTTGCTTTGCCCAACTTTGACAAAACTTTTGAGATTCATTGTGATGCAAGTGGTACCGGAATTGGCGGAGTTTTAATGCAAGAAAAATGAGCAATTGCATACTTTAGTGAAAAACTCTCCGGTGCTCAACTTAACTATCCCATCTATGACAAAGAATTGTATGCTTTAGTGCGTGTCCTACATGTTTGGGAACATTATCTTAGACCTCATGAGTTTGTCATACATACCGATCATGAAACACTTAAATAGCTAAAAGGACAAACTAAGTTGAATAAGCATCATGCCAAATGGAGTGAATTTATTGAATCTTTCCCATATGTGATCAAGTACATTAAGGGTAAGAAAAATGTAGTTGCCGATGCACTTTCACGCATATGCACGCTTGTCACTAAACTTGAGTTGAATGTTATTGGCTTTGAGCACATAAAAGACTTGTATGCTAATGATCCATCTTTTGCACCTCATTATGCTAAATGTTTGATGCATACATCTTGGGAACAATATTACATCAAGGATAGTTATCTTATGAGAGCTAACAAACTATGCGTTCCTGAGTCTTCTCTTCGTTTGCTCCTTTTGCAAGAGGCTCATGGAGGCGGACTCATGGGACACTTTGGACGCGACAAGACTTTCACCACGCTCTCCAAGAACTACTTTTGTCCCAAGATGTTCTGCGACATCTCACGCTTCACCACCCGATGCTCTACATGTCGCAAAGCTAAGTCTAAATCTCAATCTCATGGTCTTTACATGCCTCTTCCTATTCCTTATCAACCTTGGGAAGACATTAGTATTGATTTTGTACTTGGTTTGCCTAGAACTCAAAATGGAAAGGATTCCGTGTTTGTTGTTGTGGACCGATTTTCTAAGATGGCACATTTCATTCCTTGCAACAAGATAGACGATGCTTCACATTGCAAATCTCTTTTGTAGGGAAATCTTGCGCCTCCATGGAGTACCAAAGACAATCGTCTCCGACCGCGACGTCAAGTTCTTGAGTTACTTTTGGAAGACTCTATGCGCCAAGCTCGGAATCAAGCTCTTGTTCTCATCCGCATACCATCCTCAAACCGATGGCCAAACGGAGGTGACAAACCGGACACTATCCACTCTACTTCGCGTGTTGATCAAGAAGAACATCAAGGAGTGGGAGGCGTGTCTACCCATCATCGAGTACGCCTACAACCGCGCAAGACATTCGACTATCGGCAAGTCCCCCTTCGAGGTCGTCTACGGCTTCAACCCGTTGTCCCCATTGTACATTCTACCTCTACCTCTACAAGAGCGCACCAACATGGATGCGAGTGCACGAGCAAGCTACATCAAGAAGATGCATGAAGATACAAGAAACATCATCGAGCGCCACGTACATCGACTAGCAACCAAGCTCAACGTCAATAAACAACCCATGATCTTCAACATAGGTGATCTCGTGTGGCTACACCTTCGCAATGACCGCTTCCCCAACGAACCCAAGTCCAAACTACTACCTCGAGTCGATGGACCATTCAAGGTGCTAGCATGCTACAACGACAACGCCTACAAGATTGAACTCCCACGAGACAAGTACAATGTGAGCGACATCTTCAACGTCAAAGACCTCTCGCCTTTCCATGGTGATGAAGATCTTGATCCGAGGTCGGATCCTTTCGAAGGGAGGGGAGATGATGCGGAGCATCCTTCCATCATCCCCATGGACTCTACATCAACACATCCACCCCCACAAGGACCCATGACAAGAGCTAGAGCACATGCTTTGGAAACCAAGGTGAACTCCTTCCTACTAGACTTGCATATGGACACAAATGGAACATGTCTAGTACCTCACCAAAATATGCTATGCATCCTTAGGTATGAAGTGGAACATCACCAAGGAGCTCAGGAGCATCCCCAAGGAGAAGGAGAACCACCCCAAGGCCATACGGAACAAGACGGAGTGCAACCGCAGCAAAACAGCAAGTCCCAGGTGACCCCATGTGCACGGGCCCCAGAGACCCCGTGCCCACGGGCTACACAGGAACCCAGCACTGGAGCACCCCGTGCGCACGGGCCTGTACCGTGCCCACGGGACCCCCGTGCGCACGGGCCCAACTTACCCCATGCGCAAGGGCCTCCCAGGTGGCCAGCTGAGATGGCCTCTTCGACTCCCCTTCGTCTCCTTCGACCCCAAGCCTATATATTTCGTACCTAGGGCCATGTTTAGGTTTAGCAAAGTATTAGATGATATCTTGGTGAGCTTTGATCCATTACCTTCCCTCTTTGAGGACCAAGAACCCATAGGGAAGAATCCTTGAGGATTTCAAGACCTCCATTGGGAGAAGACTACCACCAAGACCCCTCTTCCTTTGGATTTGGGATGAACTACCACCAAGACCCCTCTTCCTTTGGATTTGGGATGAACTTTGCCATTGTATCTTTCCTTTGATTGTGTTTGAGACTTGTCGATCTTGTGTTGTTACTCTAGTGGATGTGTAATTGGGAATTGTTGGAGTGATTGTTCCTTTGTGTTCATATTTGTGTTCTTGTGATTTCTCTCCATTTTCCCCCTCCAAGTGTGAAAAGGTCCTTCCTAGGGTTCTACCCTACATCAGAATATATACCTGAGGGTCGTCGGCATGTGGCAAAGACGGCGTCGGGAGGCCACATCTTGGCCACAATACCGCAGGGAAGAAGAAGGGGTCGGAGGCCCTCCCGAGCCGGCGCTCTCTCGGAGAGAACGGCACGGCCGCCGATCGAGACGCGCGGGCAGCCGTTGGTCTCTTCCCTCGCCGCCCACGACAGCGTGAACGATGCACCTACACCCCCTGCCCCGGTCGAGGTTGTCCGGCCGGATTTGTGACCAGCCGTGAGCTGAGAGAGAGAGTGTGGCCACCTATGTCTTGCTTAGATCTGGAGAGCATGAGAGAGTGAACAAGAGGAACCCTAGTAAAGCAAGCGCTAAGGCTCCTGCTTTTATATATAGTGGAGTGATTTTGTTGTACCGGCTTCAAAAAAATGTGCTCCTACATGTACCCGCGAGTGAGTGTGAGAGAACTAGTGCGTGCGTGCACCGCTTCTCTTCGTGAGAGTACAATATATACTATGCCCAAAGAACGTTCGCTCCAAGAGTAATAGTATAAGTGTGTGACGTGTGAGCTAAAATAAAATGTTCGCGCCGTCTTTTGTTTTTCAGAAGTTCTGAGGGTAGGGTGTGAAGAGCACATATGTGCGTGATGTCTACCTGCAGATAGAGGATTGGTGCGATGTGCGAGTCTACGAGAGGACTCGGGAGAGTCGTGACTCGTGAGGGTGCGTGTGCGTGAGAGAGAGGGGGGCACGTATCAATGCAATGCATGTGTCCGCAAATCATTATCCGACAAACGTTCGCCACAAGCCTTTTCTTGACGAACGCCGTAAGAACCGTTAGATCGGCATCCGACAGTGTCAGTTTTGCCATGTCATTTAACAGAATAGCCACTCCTCCTACACACAAATCTTCCACATGAGTGTTAGCAACTGCCGTGTGCTCCCTCCGTTCGGAAATGCAGTGCATATAGCTTTATTGAAAATTAGAACCTCGCAAACTTTTACCGAGTTTTCGTGTACCAAATTGCACATGTAGAATACCCTGTATATATCATTTCATTCATCTTCGATAGGTAACTATAAAGATGGGTGAGGAGTCTACAAACAAAGACCATTGTATCACCCTCAGCAATTTCAACCATCCTTTAGTGTCGAGGAATATTATAGGAACTCTATATGATATGATTTTTATAGGATTTTTTTTCCTTTAGAGCCAATTGTTTCATAGGAATAGATTCATATACTCTACATTTCAAAGGAAATAAACATGATATCATTTCTATAGATTTAGAGCCACTTGGTTCATATGAATGGATTCCTATACTCCCTTAATTTCAAAGGAAAATAAACATTAGTGTATATTCAATAGAAAAGTTCCTATGATATGAACCAAATTACATCTCTTTACTAATCCCTCCTCATAAGAATTGAGATACATGTCATATCTAGATTCAATAGAAAAGTTCCAATGATGTGAACCAAATGACATCTATTCTCCAATCCCTACTCATAGGAATTGAGATGCTCCATGTCATCTCTTTCCCTACAACTACCACGTGTGCATCTTCTATTCCTAAATAGATAGTACAACCCACTAGTAGCTTTTTTCCAAAACATGCAACTATGGCACAAGAACTATATAGTGTGCCAATAACTTTGAAAGATGGTCACTGGATGAAGCTAACCCGACAGTGCAGAGATGGGCAAATCCGAGCACTACTGGCTGTTGGATATCATCAACATTCCACCAGATCTGCCACATGTACAATTTAGAAGACTCCATGGTTGAACTTAAGCATAATGCACAAACCTCAAAACACAAGCACTTCTACTTTGTTCTAGAATCTTCTGTATCATAATTGATTATTTTTTCTAAATGAATTGCCATTATTTGTTTTTTACTTTATGATTTACAATGCACAACCCCATGAATCTTAACATTTTTATAAAACTAATTGATTTTGAATGGGATGAACTATAAGAACTAAATTAACATCTACATCATGCATATATGACTCAAAGCTTTACATGCTATAGTGTGTATTTATTCATAATTTGGTTTCGAAATCTCATGCGTTCAATACATGTGTACCTTACTAGTTTTGAGTAGAGTAGCAAATTTCACGTGGCCCCGGGTATATCAAAATGCAGGGCCCATGCATCATTGCCTTTCGGTCGAACCTACGTCCACAATTTTTTGTACGTGCTATATCTCCACTGGTCCCCGAACCAAAAATGTTGCCTCGTTCCCATAAAACCAAGCGGCCCACACATATTTAAGGCGTCGACTCGAACCCGTTTACTACGACGTGTCCCCGCACGCTGTAGTACTCCTACAAACCCTACCGCCGCACTCATCATCTGTTTTCTTCAAGAGGACAAGGGAGAAGCCGATTTGGAGTGGAGGCGCTTTTAAAAAAAGGATCTGTAGTGGAGAACCCAACCCTAGGGTGCCCTAGGTAGCTACCGCACGCATCATTGTTTTCTCTTTTCTTTATGCTCTTGCGCGCTAGAGTGAAATGATGGTTGCTTCGTCCGTCCAGCTTAATGCGGGAAAGGTGGGGCTTTGTGATTTGACCCCTCATCGCTCATTTTCTACTACTATGGCGCTACGACCGGGGTGCCTCCAATTCCAACCGCTCCGCCGAACTATAATTTGGTGCATTGCACGTGGAACAAGACGGTGGATGAGCCACATGTCTGCCAAAGGGGTCCTGTTAAGTCTGTCGCCATTTCGTGTGCGGACTGACCCTGCTTGAGTTGCTACGCCAACACGACAGGAGCAGCCTACCACTTGGTTTTGCTCCTTGGTGAATCCCAACTATATAGATCTAAAAAGATACGTGCTGAACTACCCTCTCTGTCTCGGTTTTTTATTTGTAGGCGTCTCGGTTTATAGGGCCTGCACATAGTTCTAGGTCATCCATTTGACTAACTAAATATGAGTTACTATGTCACAAAAAGTATATCATTGGATTCTTATTGGTTGATATGTGAAGAAACAAAAAACAAGGTAGAAGTTAATGCACTGCACCTTAGTATTGTGGGATTATTTGGTTTTCGTAAGATGACGTGCGTTTGGTTGCAAGGGTGGTCATGAATGGGTTGGGATCGTTCAGAAAATAGACATGTTTGGTTATAAAGCACATGAATGGTTCGAGTCAAAAAAAAGAGAATATGCCTTGAAGATGCTGAACCATTCCACCCAACCAAATCGGTCAAATCAAATGGCCACCCTTTGCATGCATGACTATGTTAGCATGACTGGTGGTCCCGTCTTCAATAATTAGCTCATCTCTTATATTCAACCAAACACATGAATTGAATGGTTCAATCCCAAAAAAATTGAATGGTCCCAATCCATTCATACGATACCTTCAACCAAACGCATCTGATGGAGGGAGTAGTTGTATTTAAAAGTTGAGGGCGGGGCTTTTCCTGCGCGGTAGGCGGGACAGTTCCGCCTAGTCGGTTCGGCAGAGACGCGAGAAGACGAGGGAGTAGGCTGCTGCAAACGTAGGGCTGTGTGATTTGACAGCGAGTTACTACTGGACAGGTGGGGCCCCATGATTTGACTTGCCATTATCATTTTAACTGTGGTGCTACGACCGGCGTGAGTCTCCCCATTCCTGACCACCTCCATACAGGTGCCTCTCCCAATGCTCCACCATGTAGTAGTAGAGGTTGGATCTTGCATGAGAGCCCACTTCTCCACTTTTTCCTTGCCTCTCTTTTCTCCACATATGCAAAAATGCCATGTAAAGCGGCAAAGCGCACTATTGTACTTACTTGCTCCTATAGGTGCTTAAACTTGCCACATAGGCATAAAGTCTGATGTGGCAAGTTAATCAAGAAGAGAGAGACTAGTTTGGTGACCCAAGTAAGAAACGGTGCTAAGCGCGTGTACCTAGGTGAAAAGACAATTATGAGTCTATAGCTAATTAAATGAAGCAAACTTAGCAACACCATTTCATTGGAAGAGGTCACTCCTTGGCAAATGCAATAAATACTAGTACTCCCTGTGTCCCATTATATAAGAAAGTTTTTGACACTACACTAGCTAGTGTCAAAAATGCTCTTATATTATGGGACGGAGGGAGTACGAAGAAAGAGATAGAGAGGAGTAAAAAAATACACTTATACCCAACCTTATAGCCAACCTTGTTGTAGTATGAGTGACTAAGTGATGACTATGTATGACATGCCAACATCAGATAGCCTAACGCACCGTGTTAAATCTCCAAGGGCGCGACCACGCGAGCGACGCGACGGTCGTGGTAGGCGCGACCATGATACGGGCTGCTGGCAGCCCTTGGATCTGAGATCAAACGGTCGCATGCTAAGTTGCTAAAAATTTTAAGAATAACCCTCCGGGATAGGATATTCACCCATAGGTCTAGAATCACGCCATGCAACCGTTCGATCTCTGATCTAAGGGCTCTCAGAAGCCCGTATCATGGGAGAATGGAAAGCCACTACCCTGCCGTTCGCACGCTGGCAGTTCGCTCCTACTCTTTCCCGCACGTCCTTTAATACTACGGCGGTTCGCTCCTAGTCGTCCCTTCCATTCACATTACGGAAGTTCCACTAATCCTAACCCTCCTCCCAAATCCATGGCGTCCCAAATCTCCTCGATCGACGATGAGTACAAGGTTAGAACCATCACCGGCGATGAGTTCGACGTCATCTACACATGTACTTCCATGACGGTGAAAGGATGCCTTTCTCGCCTTAGACGCATGTTCGAAAACTCACATGGTGAGTGGGTTGCTGGGCTAGATGTTGAGTACACCATAGTCGTGGGACGAGAGAAGGATCTAAAGGACGAAGAGAGGAAGAAGCCCGCCGTGATCCAGGTTTGCGTACATAACGTTTGCTTGGTCTACCACATATGCCATGGCGACGTTGAGTGCTAGGATTTTAAGAACTTCCTCGAGGACAAAATAGTCAAATTCATTACTGTAGACTTTAAGAACGACAAAGAAGTCTTGCGTCGGATATGCCTCGTTGTAGGCAACCCCTTCGACCTCCAGAAGAATCGGCTGGTGCCCTCTCGTCAGCCCTTAATGCTGACCCTGGCAGGAGCCATGGTTCGTCCTTCGTACCGCAAACAGGAGAAACCTCATTACACGTTTCATCGTCATGCATGGCAGCGGAATGTACTAGATATAGACCACATCCACTACGCTGCAATGGATGGCTACCTTTGTTTCAATATCTACAAGGGTTGGCGGTTCAAGCAAAGAAGTATCGGCCAAGAGGAAGAGGGACAAGGACGAAGTCGAGGACGTGGACGAGGACTCCGAGTAAGGTGGCAGTGTCGTTGCTCATGGCGGTTCTAAACTTCTAATGCAGTGTCTACCGGATTAGTTGCATAGTTTAATTTCAGGTGTGCTTAGTTTAATTTGAGGGGTGTGCTGTGCTGAGTCCCCAGCAGAACTATGTTATGTTTCTTCTCGTTACTTTAACTCTTCAGTATGTACAAACCAGTACTAGTATTTCTTTAATAGAATTTAGCACCCCAATTAAGCACGTACTAGCTTTTTTAATAGTACTATATGCATAATTTGGCGACGAGCGCTCTCTATATGTACCACCTTTTTTTAAAATTTCAATTTTTGCTCCATGGCGCAATCCATCGATAGTGGAGTACTACTGTACAAAAGTATACATTTTTTAAAAGGCTAGTGTACTGTTCATCACACATATATATAGCTAGTTAAATTCTCAACCTAGAAAGACGTGCATGCATTACCGATCCGGAGGAAGTATAGTAAAAATGAGGTGATTTTACCCAGCGATCGGCGGGGGAGCATGGCCTATCATGCGGTCCCACGTGTCATGATGTACCAAGGCGATGCGCGTGTCCCTCTTGAGGCAGAAGCAATACTAGTATGTGGTTTGAGATGATGTCAAACCGAAGTGTGAAATAATGGTTGCTTCGTCCGTTTGGGAAGGTGCGGCATTGTGATTTGACGTCTCATTGCTCATTACTAACACCGGGCCGGTACGAGTGGGGTGCGTCCCCCTGCTTTTCTGCACTGTTATTTGGTGCTTGACACGTCGACCCGGTTGCTATATGTCCCACATGTCAGCGGCAGGAAGTACAAAATTCATGAAAGGGAGCATCGACGGAGGAGTATACTACAGAATTCATGAAAGGGAGCGACTTAGTTTTGGAAAAATATGTTTTTACGGAGTACGTACCCACTAGGGTTTATAGGGCTCATCTAAAAAACATTCATTTTTCCGTTTGATAAGTCTCAATTCTAGTACTATACTAGTAGTAGTACCATTACATGTTGGATTTCGAGGTGCGTTAGATCACCCGACGCAAGCAGTGTCAAGAGGAAACTAACCAATGCATGTAAAAGTTCATGGAAATTTAGTGGTCATTCATGCATTCATTCTAATTAATGCCTCGGTAAACATAACTTCTTGAGAAAAACGAGCATACTGTGCAAAGTACGAAATTAATTCGAGTTGTCTTTTGGTACCCAGAGTCCACTTCTATTTATGGGGTCACACCTCCCCTGATCCATGTGTTGTGTTAATTTCAAAGTCAGTAGGAGCCTCTCCTACTGTCAGTGAGCTTTCAAAAAAAAACCTTGGTTGGAGAGATTTTTAAATTGATCCATAAACTGGAAAGGAGGGAGTAGTAACTTTTGTCTCGATTTCTATTTGTGGCCTTGTATAGATGCAAAATGTATTTCTTTTATAGTGGCCTTTTATAAGTAAATAGATGGAGCCAAAGTACGTAGTAGGGACGAGGAGTAAACGGAGGGAGTAGTAAAATTTTCTCCTCGTGCTGCGAGCCACCGTGCGCGTGGGCGAGGGAGCGGGCATAAAGGCGTACAGTAGTACTCTAGCTTCACCTCATCCTGCGAGCCACCGTGCCCGTGGGCGGGGGAGATGGCGTACTAAGCAAGTTTCTCCTCATTCTGCGAGTTGACAGGACACATCAAAAGTACTCCAGTGTATAGAGCCTTGCCTCTAAGGTAGGCCCCACATGGTTTGCCTCTTTTTTTAATTTAACATAACGCATCAAGTTGCAATTTGTTTGTTCACCCGTGGTAGACGATCCTCCCTCCACCAAGTGGACAACGAGTACACGTGCCAAATTACCACGTGGGCTGCCTTTTTCGTATAGAAATGAGCTCCACTGTGTACCCGCGCGGGTGTGGTTGGGAAAGAGATGGGAGTACGTGCGCCGTGCGTGCACCTCTTCTCTTTGTGCACGTCCCCCACCTACGTGGGTGTGTGTGAGAGAGATACAAACCTAGACATAATGCGCCGTCCATCCCCACGCCTCTGCCCAGTCCGACCACCAGTCACCACCACAGCACCACACTCCACTCCTCCTCACCTTATCTCTCATATTTCTCCCTCCATTTATATATACAAGGGGCCACTATCAAAATTACAATTTGCAGATATACAAGGCCACTAACACTAATCGATGCAATATTAATGGTGTTTGCCTCGTGGTACTAGCAAAGGATGACATTAATTATCCCTTGCATGCATGCGGGAGTTTGTAAAAAAATGCATCTTGATGTTCCGTGCAATGCACGGGCATTTTGCGAGTCCATGAAAACAACACATGGCAAAATTCCACGGCGAACGAGGGATTTGAATCTGTTGGGAGGGGCTGTTTGGATCTTGCCCGGGGTAGCCAAAATATTGGCGACCCTTTTGTCCACCGGTGCCTTTGCCACCGATGAACGAGGAATGGCTCGGGTGCTCATGCTGTCATGCATCCTCCAGCGCGCACGTTGGAGACGAGCTCGCACGAGCTGTGTTTTTTTGTCCCATAACGCCGCCCGAGCCTCCCGCAGACCGACCGGCGACCCGCAAATTACGCCATCCAACCGTAGCCGCACACATTATGACAGCAACTCAACAAACCGGACAAAATTCACGCAAACACGTAGACAAACTGATACTCATTCATGCAACCAACGGAGTATTTCATATAAACAACAACGGAAATCATATAAAATATCGGATTTGCACACAAACATGACCGATTTCATTACATTCAAATGAACTACGTGGTGCTAGTTCTGGACAGCACATGTATATAATACATGGCCTAAATGGTAGCTCGCTGATCGATTTGTGTTCCTCATGTCCGGCAGCACGATCACCGGACTGCCGGGAGCCCCGGAGGTATATGCTTCAGCGCAAAGGACGGCTCGCTTCCCCTCTGCCCAACTGATATCATTGGCTGGTGCCGAAGATGATGGTGGCCGGTACCGGTTCGAGTTCATCACCGGCCACTACTTCACCATGGCCGGCACCGGCTTGAGTTCATCCTAACATGGACCTCTTCCGTGGAGCCCATGCGGGGTCGACGAAGGTCCTTGCATCAAAAGGATCCGGCAAGACACCTGCTGTGTACGCCGGCGTCGCCTCCGCGGTGGCCTTCATGGGACCCAAGCGGCGGTGGCCTCCTGTGTTCTACTTCTCCTTGATGATGGCGGCGAATGCGGAGGCGCTGGCCACCAATTCGCCGCTCTCCGTGCACCCGGCTTATGTTGCTGCTTGCATGGCGCGGCCGCCGGCATGGGAGTCTCGGCCATAGAAACGGGAGACGCGGTACGAGGCGGCGGCGTGGACGACAGCAACGACGCCCGTGCGCCGCTCCTTGTCGAGCTGGCCTAGAGCGGCGAGTTGCTGAACCGCGCACTGGCTTGGGGCGGCAACAGGCTCCGTTGGGCGAGGGGAGGGAGGTGGATCAGTGAGCTGCATAGCTCGTATCCGGCGGGCTACCCAGCCGGCTTGGATGCGGAGTAACTACTCTTCGTAAGCCATTGTAAGAGTGGACAAAATGGTGGAGGAGATAGGGGAGCGGCGGAGGTGTGTGATTCTTGGCCAGTGTTTGGACTCGTTTAAATAGGAGATTAAATAGATGGCGGACGGGAGGAGATCGGCCGGCGTTGCGTTTAACGTCGGCCCGGTCATGAACGGACGTGTGTCCAGAGTGCGTTCCACGTGGGCGGGTTTCATGGAGGCGTTTGAATGCGGCACGAAGGCGTGTTCAGCCGGGCGTGCCGCGAGTGGCACCCTCGACTCTGACCTAGGACACCGCAACGTTCTTCCACTGACGTGTGGGCTCTTCGGGTGCATGGCCTGCATGTCAGTGACCCAATGCAGGCAGCGCACAGCAGAGGAACCTTTGGTGGGCCAGGGCGGTCAGAAGCGGGCATTTCATAAACCGATGATTGTTCATGGAGTGTGACATCATCTTTTTCATGTAGTTAAGCATGTGTCTTGCGTCGTGTGCTGTGTGCATGCAGGCGTGCGAGTGTTGCGTGCGTGCAAGGGTGCGTTTCAATGTTGCATGCATGGGTGCGTATGTGCAAGGGTGCGTTTCAGTGTTGCATGCATGGGTGCGTACGTGCGTGTGTTCGTGAGTGCATGTGTACGTGTCAGTGTTGCACGCTAGCATGCGTGCGTGTGTACGTTATGTGTATGTGTCAGTGTTGCACGCCTACATGCGTGCATGTCTTGCGTGCGTGCATGTGTACGTGCGGGGTGAGGCTAAACGTCAGTCGACTGACTTTTTCATCTCTGGTCATTAGATTTTCCAGCCGTTGGATACGAAATGAAGGGCCTCTAGTTTATCATCAAACTCCACCCCCCCGCCCTGAGCCGCCAGCCACCACCGGCTGAACCGCCCGCCCCCGCCGCCCGCGGCCGGCCCGCCCTCCCCGAAACCACTCCCCACCACCGGTCCGCCGCCGCACCTTCGAGAGAGTGGGCCAGCATATATGATCTTGAGATTTTACGAAGTCAGCATAGGTGCCTCGTAGTCGAGTGGAACGTCTTCTCCCACTGAACGTACATCACCGGAAAAACTGAAATTAACACAAGATAAATGCGAGCACCGGGACTTTAACCTTGGTGGGCTCGAGAAACCACTGTCCTCTAACCATCCAACCACATGTTGGTTAGCACGACAAAATGTATGTGGTGACCGTGATGAGTTTATTCTGAAGTCCAGTGACCATATCGTGCTTTCGCTTCAAATACAATGATCGTAAGTGTCGTCAACAAAATACGGAGCACGCATCAAATGCAAAGTCCGTCAGTGTCATCAACAAAATATGGAGATGTATCATGACCTAGATACCATTGTACTATTGTATATGCTTATTTACTTAGTGGTCGATTGCGTGTGTGGTGTGGTGGACACATCATTTCTAGTTGTGGTGGGTCAACATGAAGACTCATGGGTCGGTTCCATCCTGCGCCACATATAGGTTGGACCGAGACGTGTTATACGGAGACCCATGTGAAGGACTCGGCGTATAACACGAAGCTACCAGAGTCGCGCAGGACTCTATCCCCACTAGTGATAAGCCGACTATATATGATTTGTAACCCTAGGCCCTTAGTATGTTATACAAGCTTGGGGGCAAGTTCGTCGATAGTATACACACACGCACAATGCCTGGTATTCACGTGTACTTTGTACACACCCCTAACACTAATATACAGTACCAGGAGTAGGCTCTTTCTTCAACTGCAAGGGTCTGATCCGAACTAGGGTAAAACTTTGCCTCGTATTACCATCCAGCCTAACAGCCAGGGATATCCTACCGAATGATTTGATGAAATCATATCTGCCAACTACTATTAGAGAGGTGTGTCGGGGGGGGGGGGCAATGTGTGCGAGAGAGGCCTAAAGATAATGTGCATGCGGGAGACACGTAGGCACATATATGTGCGTATAGAGGGCTAGTAGAGACCGTGCATGTGTATATATGCATGTGAGAGAAATAGTGTTTTCCAACTGAGATTATTGAAAAGAGTGGTACATAGTAGTTAGAAAGAGAGATAGAGAAACAGAGAGAGCATGTGCGTGAGACACCCCGACACCCTGAGATAGATTGCGAGCATGTGTGAAAGAGAAATGTCGATGCATCTAAAGTGTGTGCACTTATGCGTTAGATAGAGAGATATCTACGTGTAAAAGGCAGTTCTACGCATTAAATTAAAGTACAAATGGCATTATTATTTTTGGATGAGATCATGAATTTTGCAAAATTGCGTATGGACGAAAATCGGTCTATCAGACACCCATACTCTATTGAATTATAGCATGTGCATGTGTTTATTTCATATTATCTATCCATAGAGTGAGAGCGGTTTGAAATGCAGGCAATGGATGCTTTTGAAGTTCATATATAAACATTAATTAGTGCACTCCATGTTGTTAGTGTGAAGCACTTTATACATTTGTCACTTGCATGGATACATTCCAAATTGCTAGCTACGAAATAAAATACATGTCGAATTCAATATAAAGGGGGTTTCGAAGATTCGAATTCATAGGAAGTGCATTCATCTATTTGAACCCGAGATAATGGCATTTGTAAATCAGATGTAAAAGGGGGCATCAATCTTTGTTGTGAGTTTTTACATGGTATATATATTCATACACATATCTAACTTTTTTTGCAACCAAGGAGATTATACCTGGAACCATGCATGAACTAAGGTAAGTTGCATATTTTTTAATATATACTCGTGTACAATGTATATTAAAATGTACCCCCTCCATTCCAAAATAATCGTAGCTTTAGGATTTTCAAGAGTAAAGATTTGTGAAGTTTGACAAATCCTGAAAGTTCAATTCAAGAGAACCGAAAACGTTAATGCTTCTGCTCCCAAATATTGAACGAAGCACCAAATAGGCCTCTGGTCACCCAAAACCGCGCGAGACTAATGTTTTGGTGGTAGGAAATTACTGTCCTGACTCTGGCCCATTTAGCCTATCCGCCCGATGTCCAAAGGTCTAAACCGGGGTAGGTTTGTAACTTCACCAAGACACTAGTCTCAACCGCCTCCGAGAAGCATTCATACGCCGCCCATGCGCTCGGCCGAAATCTATCCCGCCCACATTTGGGACACCTGACATGACTGTCCTACCCCCAACCGCAATATGTCCGAAATTTTAGATGGGGGCAAAGTTTGTAACTTTCCCCAAATTTCAAACAAGCGTGTCTCAAACAAAAACATTGTTCCCCCTTAGTTCCCTGCCTCCCTCCGTTTCCCCATTCATACTCCGTGGGCGCGAAAATGCTCTCTCCACCAGCCGCGAAACCCCAACCTCCTCCGTCCTCCACCCCATAGCGTCCAATCCACCGCCGCCCTCCTTCATCACGCCGGAGCCGGTACCCCGACATCGTCTTCCATCGCAACCGCAACCGCAACACCCTCAAGGACTTAGCAGCTGAAGCCGAGGCAGAGCTGCCTCCACGACACCGACGCCGACGTGCGCTGTACCAGAACAACTCCGACCATGTCGTCCTGCGCCTCATTGCTGCGGCTCCACCATCGCAACCGTCCACCGCACCAGAGATATTCCCGCTACGCTGTCGTTCGCCGCCTCGGATCTGCTTCCCCACCGTCGATAGACGGCCACTGCACCACACTCAACAACTTGGCCACGGGTTCATCCAAGGCTGCACCGTCCTCCACAACTTCTGGTTTCCAGCGAACAACAAGATCGTCGGAAAAACAGAAGGAGGACACAGCACTGCCAGCAGAAAGAGGTACTCCTCTTCCCTTATTCGTACAAATCTTACATCTCCGCTCACACCGTATTCATCCCACGAAAGAAACTAGTTGAGCGCTTCTTACTGCATCTTCTTCGTGATACTAAATGCACAAGGTTTCCTCCCTTTTACTATTTCACCTTTGCTAGAGGTCAGTAGCTCACCTGGATTTCAATTCAGGGTCAGTCGAACCAAAATTAAAAGAAGCAGCACCCGCTTAGGCGCGCGGACCACCTAGTCCACCTATTCCCCGGGGAAGTGGTGCATCGGTGTCTATCATAGGGGTGTGGGGCGCAGGAGCTGCTTGCGCCGGATCTGGAGGTCGGGGGGGCTT